>NC_045426.1:388599137-388804137 GCF_902635505.1 Sarcophilus harrisii
GTGACAAACCTCTGATTTTTAAATCATATCTTCAAGATAATGTAAGCTTATGAAAAAATCAGTGATACTAGTTATCAAATTTCCATTTGAAGAGGGGATTTCTGAAAATGGAACTTTAACATAGGAAATTATCTTAATTTTAGGAATTTTAAATCAGTGAAAGGGCCATTGGGAATGAATGTTATTTGTGCTGAGGATGACTTTCTGATCTGTTTATAATAATCAGAAGTGCTATCACTTAATGCTTTGAAGTTCACAAAATTGATTACCTGCAATACAACTTTATGAAGTAACTATCATTATGCTAATTTCCCATAGCAGGAAAGGAGGAAAAAACAAAACAAAACCCTAAAGATCTTAGACACTAAACTAAAAAACATCAGTACCATTATCTAAATCAATTGTTCTCAAAGTATGTTGCAGAGAATCCCAGGGGTCTCTAAAACCTTTTCAGAGGGTCTACACATTGAAAATTTGTTTTTATTTCTAATATGGTAAATATCATAAATATAATCCACATAAACAAAAAGTCTTTGGAGAGATCTTCAAAAATTTTTAATGGCATAAATACTGAGAACAAAAGTTAGAGAACCTCTGATGTAAATCAACTCTCTCTAGACTTCAGAGTTCACCCACATTATCTTTCCATGATACTACCCTTTCTCCTCCCTATGAAAGTAGACATGATAGACATTTTTTTGCATTTATAGAGGAAACTTTATTTATTTGTTTGTTTTTAGATAAGTTTGTCTCAGGATGTGTTTTAAAAATGAGAACTTTAACCCCATGTACAAATAGCATAAGAACCAATTACTAAAATAGACATCCAAGTGAATACAGAGAGGATTGGTGAGACTTACATGAACTGATGCTGAGTGAAATGAGCAGAACCAGGAGATATTATATACCTCAACAATGATACTGTATGAGGATGTATTCTGATGGAAGTGGATTCCTTTGACAAAGAGAAGATCTAGCTCAATTTCAATTGATCAAGGATGGACAGAAGCAGCTATACCCAAAGAAAGAACACTAGGAAATGAATGTAAACTGCTTGCATTTTTGTTCTTCTTCCCAGGTTATTTATACCTTCTAAATCCAATTCTCCTTGAGCAACAAGAGAACTGTTTGGTTCTGCACACATATATTGTATCTAAGATCTACTGTAATCTATTTAACATGTATAGGACTGCTTGCCATCTGGGAGAAGGGGTGGAGGGAGGGAGGGGAAAAATCGGAACAGAAGTGAGTTCAAGGGATGTTGTAAAAAAAAAAAATTACTCTGGCATGGGTTCTGTCAATAAAAAGTTATAAAAAATAAATAAATAAATAAATAAAATAGACATCCAAGGATGGAATCAGTTGAGGGCTGGACTTGAGGTGAAGAAAATATGGATTCAAATCTTTTTTTTTTTTCTGACTATGTGTCCATGTCACTTAACCACTTAACAGTTTTCTCATATGTGAAATGGGAGCAACAGCGTGAGCAGTACTTACTTCATAAGGTTTCTGAGACTTGAGACAACATACACATACATATATGCATTGTTTTGAAAATTTTAAAAAATGTTATGTACATTCATCTTTTCCAAGTTCTGAATATGTACATCAGAACTAAATCTTAGTTTAAAGCAACAAAACTTGTCAACTCACCAAAAGATATGTATGTGTGTATATATAAATGCTAATGCTAATTGCTATCTATATATGTCTTTCCATTTATTTACTTATCATCTCTCTTTATATGCAAATATTCATAATTTGCCTTTCTCTTTCCCTCTAGGACAAACACTAAATCAGTGAGTTCACTGAGTTCAATCAATATTCTCCTTGTCCTGAATGAATTTGCCTCATCCTAGGTAAGTAGACAAATGGTTATTTACAAACTGCTTTATCCTGTGCCCATATGCAACCACTATCTTGAACATTTTGTACATGAGTCATTGTTTTTAGGACAGATTAATGACTGATGGTTAGATGATTGATGGATTGACTGCTCAGTGATCCTAATAGGACACTTAAATTGCAGAGCTGACTGGGCCAGCTTGCCCATAATCTACTTCTTTTGGCCAAATACACTTAAGTCATCTTTGGCAAGTGTACAATGAATCCTCTCCAGGCATCTTTTTCCTCTCCCTTAAAACCCTAAAACCCAGAACAAGTCACTGTATTCTAGCAAAGGCCTGACCAAGGAAATGCAGCTATCAGTGGTATGAAAGACATTAGAAAAGAGACTTATAGCTCAGTGAACTAAAATTGAAACCTTAAGAAGCTGATACTAAAATTCCTAATTGTTTTTTTTTTTTTTTTTTCAGAGAGCACTATGACTTTGTTAATAACTACAGAGAGGAGTCAGGGCATTAACCTTTATTCTGCTACTCTGTAAATTGCATGACACTAACTTTATCAACCTTGACCAAAAAATAAAGTGTATGTGGTTGGGTGCAGAATTGAGGCATTCCCATAGAGATTACCTTGCAGGTGAATTTAACACATATTTTGGGAAGCCAAGCTCACTGAATGACCTGATAAAGGTGATCCTTTTTTAACAAGGCTGGGATTTTTTTTAAATACTAATGATAATTTGCCTAGGAATCTACATCAAATTCACAGACTTCCAAAAATTGAATTATCTTTGCTGTAGATCCTCATCAAAGACATATTATTGTTTTTCTGTAAAATCTAAGAATTTCTCTACAAGTGCTGTTGCTCCCTGTCCTTCGGAGTTCAAAATATGAGCTTCAATATCATTGAAATACCTGTACATTTCACAAAGCAGGAACCCAAATTCCTTCATTTATTTCTTCATTATTGCAGCTTCTATCTCAGAATCTACAATCAACTTCTCTAGTGATAACTCTCTACATACTGAAAAGCATCACCTTCATTATTTTGTCATTTCAACACTTTCCTTTATCTTAACATTTACTTCTGAATGTTGACTATAGACATTCCAAACTAAAATTATGTCCCTTTACTGTCTGTTATTAGTTTTTCTTCTTTTTGCATATTTTAAAATTAGTGTATACCAGATCCCAAATCATTAGAGTCTTGGCTATTTTGATTATAACTTTGATGCCATTGCATTTTTATGTCTTATAAATAAAAAAATGGAATTATATGCATATGATTTTAAAGATTAAAATATTTTTGAATGAGAACAAAGTACATTAAAGTTTTGATGAACCAATTAATAGTATCTTTTGATTAAAGGAAAGTTTTCTCTTTGTACTTAAAAAACAATTATGTTGGACATTTGGTTTCCTCATCAAGGAGGTTGGACTAGATGGATACAATGTTTATTAAGCATTTCTTATGTACTAGGTACCAAAAATTGGAAAAGTTCTTGGGATGACAAATGTAATGATTCTTTTTTCAGTATGAGCTGAACATCCATACCTTGGAAATCAACAAATGCAATTCAAAAAAAAATAAGGGAAAGTAGAGAAGGAGAGACAGAGACACACAGAGAGAGACAGAGAGATAGAGACAGAGACATAAAGAAGGAGAGGGAGAGGGAGATGGGGAAAGAAGAAGAGAGTATCAGACCTCTAAATGGAGCAGGGAAATAGGAAGGAGGGAGGAGTGGAAGAGGAGAAAAGGGTTAAAATCTTTATTAGATATGCATACAGATTGTTCCTCATTGTTTATATTCTTACCAAAACTTCTCAAATCTCCACTGAAATCTGTTTCTCAAAACATTTTTAAAGTCTTTAATTCAAAGTCTTTTTTTCCTATTCCTTATGAGGAATCAACATGTTCATTACAACTATAGCAATATCTTCCCACCTTCAAATGTTGATGCAACTTTTTCTATACATAAAAAATGTTTTCTATCCTTTTAGCCCTAAATGTGCTATAGGAACAGAATAAAATATATATTATATAATTATTAGGGAATCTGGAATCTACTGAATTATGGGACACTCATCAGTTTATAAAAGTATAAAGATGTCAGGGTTCTTGTGGTCAGTATGGACAATGATGGGATACCATAACTGCTTGAGGTATTATCTTTAATTGTCAAAAAATAGCTCTAATTGAAATTGATCCTAAAATATTATTAAGTTAAAGTTATTAAGTTCTTTTAAACTTTAGCTAACATATAAGGGAGAAGTTTATGAAGCACTGACTTCAAAGAAGGTAGTATAACTTATGAGAAGATATACATGGACCTTTCCATTTTGATGATGGACTGTTTTATTGTATTTTGATAAATCAAGCAGCAATATTTGCCATTCTATAGGTCTGAGTTAGACCTCCAGCAGCCACTGGTAGGTGACTCCCTATCACAGCATATAGCACCTGAACATGGGGCATACAAGAAGAAGAGCAGCATCAGAGAGCTGTTTGTGAGTAGGATCCTCCCACAGTTCCTTCAGTAACCCATGGGGAAGGAAAGAGAGAAGAGACCTAGTAAGACTTTTTTTTAGTTGGGGTAATTAAATGGGCCAACACATCAAAGGGCAGAGCCAGGAGCCTGATGAGAGACTTAAATGCCTGTTCTGAATACAGTCTTCTTCTTCATTTGAAAGTTTGCCTCCATGGCATCTCACAAGCTCAATACCTGCTATAGTATTTCACCCTACAACCATCCAGTGGTGATAGTGCTACTTGCATTCCTCAGTGTACGGTCTCAGACAACAGTAAATGCACAAACTTACTGACCATGCTGTGGGGGGGAAATAATCACATTTCCATAAATTAAAAAATGGGGAATTGTTAAGGACCATGTTTAGGTGAAGAGGCAGGTCAATTATCCGAGAGCCTCCTCAGCTGTGAATCATAACATCTGAAGGAATTGCAAAGCAGCCTTTACTGACACAGGTGTTGCTTGTGGACTGGGAATAAAATAAATTGGAGGCAGAAAGAAGAGGAAAGAGATCAGACAACTCATCAGCCTCTCAGTCAGAGAGG
Organism: Sarcophilus harrisii; assembly: GCF_902635505.1. Taxonomy (NCBI): domain Eukaryota; kingdom Metazoa; phylum Chordata; class Mammalia; order Dasyuromorphia; family Dasyuridae; genus Sarcophilus; species Sarcophilus harrisii. The sequence continues at coordinate 388,604,055 of NC_045426.1, forward strand.
TCAAAGAACAGCAACTGCCTCTCAGTCTCCTTGTATCATCATCATCCTCTCACTTGAAGGGATCCATTCTGCTGGTCTGAGTTGAATCTCCAGCAGCCACTGACAAGTGGCTCCCATAACATCCAACAGCCACTAGCAGGTGACTCCCATATCACAACAAAATTCTATAACTATAAGATCCACAGAAAGCCTTGGAGTAGATAATTCATGTATAACATGGTGGTAGCACCCCTAAATACCAAAGTACCATTATATGTCTTTTATTTTTTACAAAAAGGATTTTCTGGCTACAAGATGACATCCACATTGTCATACACAATGGAAAGAAACCAAATAAATGTTTCCAGAAATTCCACTTAATTTGGTATTTATTTATTTGGTAAAAAAAAAAGTATTAGTGCTGGATTGGATTTGGGAGAACAAATTTGCCATTCTGGATATGATTCTGAATATAAAAATGTATTGTCAACACCCAGTAGGTAAGCAAGTTTTGAAACATCAAATTTGTTAACCTTTAGAAAATTGTGGTAGTGTTACAAAATTCAAGTAACATACCTCATCATCAATACAGATCTTAACTTGTTGAACCTTGATATATAACCTGGTAAATATAACAGTCTTTGCCAATTGATGCATTGATTACATATTGAAGGTAGGTGCACTAGTCTAAGATGGGCATAACATTTGGAGATCTATAGTTGTGATCTAATTTAAGTTTCCTAATTTTCTTTGTAACAAACAGCATTAGTATTCTGGTAGGGGAGGTGAAGGACATTTCTATTTCATTTCTAAGAACTCTGATAAGGTTCTGGTTTAAGGCCCTGTCCAGTAAGTACATCTGCTTATGTATAAATGAGACTCCAAGGAAAAGTTTGAATATCAAACGAATTAATCTATTTGTGTTCAACATGTCTCAACTATACTAAATACATTCTTATATCCTGGTTCTCAAAAGGAGCTTTGAACGTGAATTTAACTGAGATTATTGTAAAATGAAGGATGTTCTGAACTAGGTAATGTGTTATCATTATAAAGGACAAAAAAGTGATCTTCTTGAAGTTCAATGCAATGGCTAAATAATACTGTGCCAGACAACCAATTCCTGGTATTTCTTGAAATTCAAAGAAATGGGCTTCATTTTAACAGAACATTTGATAAGTTTTATCACTTAGACCTATTTGAGTTTGTTCATCAGATCATAATGAAAGCTATTTATACTAAGGTAGGGGAGGAACTCAGGATTCATTTATCCTCTCTGTATTCATGTATCCTCCCTGTTGGCCTTCCTTGAATAGTGTCAGCTACTTAATTTACCTTACTTTTTTTTTATTATAGCTTTTTATTTACAAAACATATGATGGGTAATTTTTCAACACTGACCCTTGCAAAACCTTCTGTTCCAAATTTTCCCTTCCTTCCCCCCACCCCTCCCCTAGATAGCTGTTATTCCAATACAAGTTAAAATATATGTTAAATTATATATATATATAGTATGTATATATATATATATATATATATATATATATATATATATATGTATGTATATATCCAAACAAGAAAAAATCAATTCTAGAAAGAAAAAAAAACTGAGAAGGAAAGCAAAAATGCAAGCAAACAACAACAGAAAGAGTAAAAATGCTATGTTGTGGTCTACTTGCAGTTCCCACATTCCTCTCCCTGAATGTAGATGGTTCTCTTCATTGCTGAACAATTGGAACTGGTCTGAATCAATTCATTGTTGAAGAGAACCACATCCATCAGAATTGATCACTGTACAATCTCATTGCTGCAATGTACAATGATCTCTTGGTTCTGCTCATTTCACTTAGCATCAGTTCATGTAATTCTCTCCAGGCCTCTCTGAAATCATCCTGTTAGTCATTTCTTACAGAACAACAATATTCCATAGCATTCATATACCATAATCTATTCAGCCATTCTCCAATTGATGGGCATTCACTCAATTTCCAGTTTCTTGCCCCTACAAAGAGGGCTGCCACAAACATTTTGGCACATGTGTGTCCCTTTCCCTCCTTTAGGATCTCTTTGTGATATAATCTCAATAGTAATACTTCTGGGTCAAAGGATATGCACAGTTTGATAATTTTTTGAGGATAGTTCCAAATTGCTCTCCAGAATGGTTGGATCTACTCACAGTTTCACCAACAATGTATCAGTGTCCCAGTTTTCCCACATCACCTCCAACATTCAGCATTATCTTTTCCTGTCATCTTAGCTAATCTGACAAGGGTGTAGTGGTATCTCAGAGTTGTCTTAATTTGCATTTCTCTGATTAATAGTACTTTGGAGCACCTTTTCATATAACTAGAAATAGTTTCAATTTCATCAACTGAAAATTGTCTGCTCATATCCTTTGACCATTTATCAATTGGTGAATGGCTTGATTTCTTATAAATTTGAGTTAGTTCTCTATATATTTTGTAAATGAGGCTGTTATCAGAACCTTTGACTGTAAAAATGTTTTCCCAATTTATTGCTTCCCTTCTAACCTTGTCTGCATTAGTTTTGTTTGCACAAAAACTTTTTAAATTAATATAATCAAAATTATCTATTTTGTGATCGATAACGATCTCTAGTTCTTCTTTGGTCACAAATTCCTTTCTCCTCCACAGGTCTGAGAGGTAAACTATCCTTTGTTCTAATTTATTTATAATTTCATTCTTTCTTTATGCCTAGATCATGAATCCATTTTGACCTTATCCCAGCAATTTTTGTCAAATAGTGAATTCTTATCCCAAAAGCTATGCTCTTTGGGTTTGTCAAACACTAGATTGTTATAGTTATTGACTATTTTGTCCTGTGAACAACCTATTCCACTAATCAACTGGTCTATTTCTTAGTCAGTACCGTTTGGTTTTGATGACCCCTGCTTTATAATATAGTTTTAGATCTGGTACAGCTAGGCCACCTTCATTTGATTTTTTTTTATTAGTTCCCTTGAAATTCTTGACCTTTTGTTCTTCCAGATGAATTTTGTTGTTATTTTTTCTAGGTCAGTAAAATAGTTTCTAGGGAGTTTGATTGGTATAACACTAAATAAATAGATTAGTTTAGGTAGTATTGTCATCTTTATTATATTTGCTTGACCTATCCAAGAGCATTTGATATTTTTCCAATTATTTAGATCTGACTTTATTTCTGTGGAAAGTGTTTTGTAGTTTTGCTCATATATAGTTCCTAAATTTCCTTTGGCAGATGGATTTCCAAATATTTAATACTATCAACAGTTATTTTAAATGGAATTTTTCTTTGTATCTCTTGCTATTGGATTTTATTAGTGATGTATAAAAATGCTGATGATTTATGTGTATTTATTTTATATCCTGCAACTTTGCTAAAGTTGTGGATTATTTCTAATAGCTTTTAGTTGATTCTCTGGGGTTCTCTAATTATACCATCATATCATCTGCAAATAGTGATAATTTAGTTTCCTCATTACCTACTCTAATTCCTTTAATCTCTTTTTCATCTCTTATTACTAAAGCTAGCATTTCTAATACAATATTAAATAGTAATGGTGATAGTGGGCAACCTTGTTTCACCCCTGATCTTATTGGGAATGATTCCAGTTTATCCTCATTACATATGATGCTTACTGATGGTTTTAAATAGATGCTACTTACTATTTTTTTCCTTACATGTTAAAGATAATTATATATTGTCTATCTCAGGGTATTTGTAACTTTGACAAAGGAAGCATTACCTTAACATGACGAATAATCCTCTAATAGATCACAATGAATTGCCATAACATTTGAATGTGGAGGAATGAATGAACCCATCAAATCACAAACCATAGATGACAGTCAAATCAAATATTGTGCTGTGGGGAAAGGAAAAAAGCATCGATACTAGAGGTAGAGGAACTGGCTTAAAATCTAAGTTTTCCTACTTAAAGCCTGGGTGACTTGTAGAAAGTTAATATACCTGGGATTCAGTTTATTTATCCACAAAAGGAAGTTTTTGACTATATGATTTCTAATTTCTCTGTCAACTCTAAATCTATGAACCTACTCTACATGAGATTCATTATTATGCCATGTAAAGAATACAATCCACTATTTCATACTATGAATAGTTTTATAATTAGAATTGTATTGTTGAAGATGTCAGAAACTTTAGTGCTGAATTCTTTCTAAGAATCTGTTATTTACAATCACCTTTGTTTTTCATTAAGAAGTTAGTTAAATATGTTAGAAAGAGCTCAAATGCACCTCATTCTAATATCCTGCAGTACACAGTATGAATTTGAATCTTCTTCCATTTGTAGGAAACAATGAATTATTGCCAAATTTATAGTCAGAAGATAAAGGAACATTCAATTCAATGCAATTAAATAAGCATTTATGAAGCACAAGATGTTGTGCGAGGTACTGCAGATAGGAATATAAAACAGAATTGCAGATTGTTAGAACTATTGGAAGAGGCACATATCCAGGGCTGTTCTAGAGTCAGGTCACTCAGGCTGGAGAGAGAAAATTTTTTTTTATGAGTGTGAGAATACCATTTACATTTTGGAAATCAACAAATGCTGTAAATCAAAGTTTGGTTTATTGTTTTGAGATTGTTTAAATTGAAGAAAGTGATGGAAAAATGTTAATAATACTGATTTAGTTTAAAAGAGTGTTGTGCATTCATTTTGTCTCTCAAAAAGCCCATTATTAAACATTCATTAAACACCATTGCACTTACATATCTTGAATTTTAAAGCAAGTCTTGTGAATTCAAGGCTTGTGTTAGATTGCCCCACTATCCTTCCATCACATTATTTTCTCATGGAATTTATATCAATAGCAGAATAAGATAAATAACCAAATAAATATACAAATAACTAAAAATATTGCAAATTCAATAGATTCTAAGATAAGCAAAAAGGCTAGAAACAGATAAAGTGCTCTAGGAAAATATAATGAGAGAAAAAATCTTTCTGAGAAACAGTGGAGCATAATTATAAGAATGCCAACCTTAGAAAATAAAGAGGAAAAGGTATGTAACTAAAAAGTTCACTTCACCTCTGTGAGCCTCTTTTTCTGTATCTGTAAAATGGGAATAAAAATAACATTTGACTCAAAGCCTTGAGAAATTACAATGATTTTGTATATATAAGGAGCCTTTCAAACTTTCCAGAGTGATATAAATACTAGTTATTTTTAATATTTAGGGCCTAGGGAAGGCTTCATAGTGGAAAGTTGAGTTTAACAAAAGGGAAACATTTCAATAAGATTGTTTTGAGAAAAGATTGCACAGAAGAAGTAGAAAGCAGAATGAGATCAGGGAAACAATATCATATATTTTGACCAGAAAATGCATAGAAAAGGGTAGAATGACTTTCCTTGTGTGAAAAGTGCTTTAGAGTCGTGTTCATAAAGTTTCTGAGTTTATCTTGATAGGTAGACTCCCAAGTAGTTGTATTGTTTTAAATATATTTTAAATGGAATTTCTTTATCTCTTTCTGCTGGACTTTGTTGGTAATGAATAGAAATGCTGATAATTTATATGAGTTTATTTTGTATCCTACAACTGCTAAAGTTATTGATAATTTCAAGTATTTTTAAAAATTAGTTCTCTAGGATTTTTTAAATATAATATATCATGTATAAAAAGTTATAGTTTTTTCCCTTGTTGCCTATTCAAATATCTTTTTTCTTCTTTTATTGCTATAGCTAAAATTTTTAGTACAATGTTAAATAATAGAGGTTATGATGGGCATTCTTGCTTCACTCCTGATTCCTGTAGTTGGAAGGCTTCTAGTTTGTTCACATTAGAGACAATGCTTGCTAATGATTTTAGAAAAATGTTACTTATCATTTTAGGGTAAGCTCCATTACACTCTCTAATGTTTTAATATGAATGGGTGCTGTATTTTGTCAAAAACTTTTTCTGCATCTATTGAATTAATCATATCATTTCTTTTGATTTTGTTATTGATATTGCAATTATGCTAATAGTTTTCCTAATATTGAACTAGAACTGATATAATGCCTATGTGGTCATAGTGTATGATCATTGTGATAAGTGCTGTAATCTCTTTGCTAGTATTTTATTTAAAATTTTTGCATCAATATTTATTAGAGAAGTTGGTCTATAATGTTCTTTTTCTGTATTCACTCTTCCTGGTTTGGATATCAGCACCATATTTGTGTTGAAAAAGGAATTTGATAAGACTTCTTCAGCTATTTTTTCAAATAGTTTAGGTAGTGTTTGGATTAATTCTTCTTTAAATGTTTTATAGAAAGCTCTTGGTAGATTTCTCATATGATTTGGGGGATTTTTCTTAAGAAGTTAATTGATGGCTTGTTCAATTTATTTTTCTAAGATTGGATTATCTAAGCATTTTTTCTTCTATTAATCTAAGTGATTTATAGTTTTGTTGATATTCATCCATTTCATTAAGATTACCAAATTTATTGGCATATAAATGAGAAAAATAGTTCCTAAAATTGTCCTAATTTCACCTCTTTCATTTTTGATATTAGTAATTTGTTCTCCTTTCCTTTTTTAAATAAAATTAATTAATATTTTATCTGCTTTATCAGTTTTTTTTCTCTCTCATAAAGTTAGTTTCTAATTTTATTTATTATTTCAATGATTTTCTTACTTTAAATTTTATTAATCTATGATTTTCAGAAATTCCAATTTAGTATTTAATTAATGATTTTATTTTTTTCCTATTTTTTTAGATGCATGCACAATTCATTGTTCTGCTTTCCCTCAATTTTATTAATGTAAGCAATTAGAGATAATAAAATTTCCCCTAAATACCACTTTGTCTGCATCTCATAAATTTTGGTATGTTGTTTCAATGTTTTCATTTTCTTTAGTGAAATTATCAATTGTTTCTATGATTTGTTCTTTGACTCACTTATTTTTAGATTAAGGTCCACTTAATTTTGGATCTTTTCATTGTCCATTATTGAATATAATTTTTGTTGTATATGATATGAAAAATGTGTTTACTGTTTCTGTTTTTCTGCATCTGTTGTGAGGTTTTTTTTTTTTTTGTTCTAATACATGGTCAATTTTTATGTAGGTACCTCATCTACTGCACAGAAAAGGGCCTATTCCTTTCTATTTCCATTCCATTTTCTCCAGAAATCTATTATATCTAACCTTTTCAGAATTTTATTCACCTCCTTAACTTCTTTCTTATTTATTTTTTGGTTAGATTTATCCCTTTTCATTTTTTGAGTGAGTTCATCCCAATCATATTTATAGTTATGATAACAAGCAGTATATTTCCCTCCATACTATTTTTTGCTTGTTTATCCCCTTCTCACTTTTAACCCCCCACATTTTTCTCCTCACAAGTGTTTTAATTATGATCACCTCCCCCAATATGCCCTTCCTTTTATCAGCTCCACCCCATCCTATGCTGTTATCATTGTTCCTTTTTACTTCCTTATAGGGTAAGATAGACTTCTATATCCAACTGGATGTGTATGGTATCCCTTCTTTAAGTCAATTTTGATGAAAGGAAGGTTTAAACTTTGCCCACCACCCTCTCCCCTTCCATCTTCTCCTTCATTATAATCATTTTTCCTTACTTTCTTTGTGTGGGATGAATTCCCTTATTAAATCTCCCTCCTCTCTCTTACAATGCAATTTTCTTTCTCATCTCTTGATTTTTTTGGGGGGGAGTGTATCATCTCATCACTTATATTCACATCTCTGTCTACATATGCTCCTTCTAATTGTTCTTATAGTAAGAATTACTATAATGCCAGAGAAACCAAAGCAAGATAGACATTAAAGATTTATAATATTTTATTTGAAAGGGAGAGATTTAATGGGACCAAATGGATCCATAGTTTGGTCCCAGGGTTGAATGAAACTATCATCTCCAAGAATCCAACAAACAATGTGAGTTCTCAATGACATACATACATATATATATATATATATATATATATATATATATATACATACATACACACATGACTCAGATACAGGGGATAGACAGAGTCAGGGGCAGAGTCAGAGTGCTAAGAGCAGAAACAGGACTATGGATCTGGTTCTGGGAGGCATGGGGGACATTTGATAAACTGGGATTACAGAATGGAGAGAGGCACCCAATATTCTGATGTCTAAGATAGAAGGACTTTCTCCTTATCTGGATCATCATGATTAGGAGGGAGGGATACTGTTACAGGATTGACCAGAACAATTAGGAACTGAGGCAAAACAATTCAGGGAAATTGAGGCAGGATAATTTCGGGAAACTGAGTCAGAATAATTAGGGAAACTGAGTCAGTATAATAAAAAAGAACTGTGGCACAACATTATAAAAAATATCTTGCTTTATAGAAATAGTTTAATGTATTCAATTTCTCGGCTTTTTTTTTCTTGTTTCTTTTTTTACCTTTTTATATTTATTTTGAGTCATATTTGGAAGTCTAATGTTTTTAGTCAGATTTAATACTTTAATTAAAAATGCTTTAAAGTCCTCTATTTTGTTAAATGCACATTTTTTACCCTCAAAGATTATATTCATTTTTACTGGCTAGATGATTCTTAGTTATAATTCTATCTCCTATGCTTCATGGTATATCATATTCCAAGCCCTCTGGTTCTTTTATGTGGAAACTGCCAAATTTTGTATAATGCTGATTGTCACTCCATAATATTTGAATAGTTTCTTTTCTTTTTCTTTTTCTTTTTCTTTTTTTTTTTTTTTTTTTTTTTTTTTTTTTTTTTTTTTTTTTTTTTTTTTTTTTTTTTTTTTTTTTTTTTTTTGGCTGATTGTAGTGCTTCTTCCTTGATCTGTGAACTCTGGAATTTAATTTTGATATTTCTAAGGGTTTTATTTTGAAATCTCTTTCAAGTGACTATCAGTGAATTGTTTCTTTTTTGCCTTCTGATTCTAATATATCTGGCCAGTTTTCTTTGATCTTTTTTTAATATAGTAATTGAGAATTTTATTTTGTTTTTGGTTTTGTTTTCTTTTTAATCATGGTTTTCAGGCAGTCCACTACTTTTCATCTTAATTCTCCTAGATCTATTTTCTAGGTCAATTGTTTTTCCAATGTGGAATTTCGCATTTTCTTTCTTTTTTATATTTTTTATTTTGTTCTATTGTATTTTTATGTTTTATAAAGTCATTAGTTTCCCCCTTTTCCAACTTTAACTGTTAGCAAATTAGTGTTTTTTTTTCCAATGTGCTTTTGTACTTCCTTTTCTATTTGGCTGATTCTATTTTTTAGGGAGTTGTTTTCCTTGGTAAATTTTTGTATATATTTTCCCATGTTATTGACTCTTTTTTTTAGTGATTCTCTAGCACTATTCTCATTTCTTTTCCCATTTTTTCTTCTGCTTTTCTATTTTACATTTTAACATCCTTTTAAAGCTCTTCCAGTAATTCTTTTGGAGCTTGAGAACAAATTATATTTTTCTTTGAGGTTTTCTTTGAGGTATATTTGTCAAGTTTGACACTCTTGTCTTCTAAGTTTATGGCTTGATTCACTTTATCACCAAAGCAACTTCCTATAGATAAACTATTTTTTTTTTTTTGCTTGTTTTTCTGTATTTTTTGTGACTTGGTGAGAGTTGGGCTCTGGTCCTATATTATCCCAAGCTTTTAATACTGGGGTTCTGGGAGTTACTACTGGTTTTAAGTAGCTTCCTTCAGAGGTTAGTTGCTTAGTTTTTCTGGAGGGTAGACATACCTTCTAGTTTGTACTTAACTTGGGGGGGGGCCTCCCTGTTGGCCTCCCCTTAGTATAGGGTTTAAAGGCTGGCATGCTCCAAGGGGGAAACCTTGCTGTTAGATTGCTATAGCAACAGATTCTTTCTGCTTCCTGACCCTGGAGGAGAGATCTTGGTGCTGTGTGGCTCAAGTGTGGGTTTGCTGCTGTGGAAACAGTATCTCTCTCCTGACAGACCACAGGAGAAGTGTCTCTCTGTTGGCCAGCTCATGAATAAGTCTTCATTACTGGTCAGTAATGCAGTCAAGGCCTTGCTGGTCACTTGTGCTGAAGGTGGAGTCTCTAGAGTATGATCTTGTTGCTTTACAGACTTCTTACTTGTCTAGGGGTTGCTGGTTTGTAGGAGGGCAGGATCTTAGTGCTGGACTACCTCAAGTCCAAGTTCTCCTGCAGGCCCCCTACTGTGATTCAGGCTGGAACTCCTTTCTTTTACCAACCCAGTGAGAAAGACCTTTCCCATAATAAGCTGGTTCATGCCTCTGAGATCAATTCTGAGGCAGTTTTATAGTTGGTGTGGAGGGGAATTTGGGAGGACTTCTGAGAGTTTCTTTCTCACTCTACCATTTTGGCACCAAAAGTCTTAACCACTTAATATTTGCTAAGCCTGGCACTAGGTACTTAGAATACAAGAGAAAAAAAATTTTTTTTGCCCTCCAGGATTTTATGTTCCATGGGAGGATACAGCATGTACACAATAAGTATATACACAATAAATATTAAAGTAAATTTTCTTGAGAAGAGCAACATTCTGTCCCATGTACTCTTGGGCAATCTATTCCTGAAGGTCGAAAGAAGGAAAAGCAAAACTGCCAAAGCTGATTGGCAGAACTCCCGGTTTGGAAACAAAATTCAGTCTGCTACAACTGCTCCAGTATTCACCCTTTCATATGGGATTATGCTTGAATGATAATTGAAGAGCTCTTATCCTTTTTCCCCTAGAAGTGCTCTTATTTATCATCCACCAGGAAGCCTAACAGAAAATTCAGCTCAATAGTTATTAGCTGATCAAGGAATAAAGCTCAAATCTCATGAGGACCCTGCTCCCAGACACTACTTTTCATTCTTTCATTATCACAAATGAAACTCTAATCCTGAAAAACATCTTTCAAAGGGGGGGGGCACTAAGTTATAAGAGGTGATTGGGCTTAGTAACTGCCCAAATAAGCAAATATTTGCTGGAAAAAGCCAAGATTCATGGGAAAAAATATCATAAATGTTAGTAGATTCCAATTCTGGCTAAGAAATTAAAAGTTTACTATTTCTCTTTTAAACAAGTTACATAACATTTTGATATCATGATTTTATGATCTGTATAATAAAGGGAATTGGAGTGAAAGTCCTTTCCATCTGTAGAAATCTAAAAATTTAATATATGCAAAGCACTGGAGGCTCTGTAGTTACTGTAAGTACTGACCAAGTGAGGGGGTGGGAATGGTTCAGTGAAAATTCATCACTACTAGAGGAAATACAACTCAAAGCAATACCTTATTGACTGACCGAAGGTCAATAGCATCATCTTAATATATGAAAGTGAGCACATTTTCAGTGGGAAGCTAGGGACATTTCAATCGGTATAACTCTTTTGAAAATTGTGACATAAATATCTATCATTTCACTATATATGAATTTTTTTTTAGATTTCCAATAAATGCCATCCTGTATGTGGAAATTCAGTAGATATAGCTTCACTAAGCCTGGGGGCCTTTTGATTCCTTTAAAGTTTTCATCAGGTTTCATCAACTTTATTGGAAAATGGGATACAGCTCTTATTGAAAGATTGGTGGAAATTTGTCAAACACTATCAGTCCCAAATAAAATCTTTGCTGCAGCCACAATTATTGCAATAGTAACTTCCATTTTGAAAGAGTCAGGCACATTATTTCCTATGAAAGAATATTCAGGCTAAGAAAAAAATAAAACTATTCTCTAGCTAAAATTGTTTTAAATCTGCATACATATATATGTACATATACATATATATTGTAGAAAGATTTCATCTCCTGTTACCTTTTTTTACTGCATAGGGAATGTGGATGTGTGTGTGTGTGTGTGTGTGTGTGTGTGTGTGTGTGTAAATCTTTGCAGGGAATGTCAACCTAAGCATAGAGGAGTTGTACTATCTGCAGTACTTAAGGACTATGTCCTTAAAAAATAACATAATAAAAAATAATAATTTATAGATGTTTGATTATTGGAGAGATCTCAGTTTTAAGCAATAATATGGGGGAAACAAAGAAATGTAAGACATAATCTTTGGGGTGAGGACTTAAAAATCCTATTGGGGAGATAGCACAAACATATATGAAAAGTTAAATAAGAACAAATACTATATAAGTCTAAAAAGACTGTATAAAAAATAAGTTTTCTGATTTCAGTAAAGGGAGAAATCTCTGTGAGGTAATTTCATTAGCTTGAAATTTAAATTAGTTAGGCATTAAACGTTAACAAGGTTTTCAACAAATGGAGAATGGTGGTGAGATGAAACTAAGAGGAACAATGTGATAAAAGTAGCAGAGGCTTGAATGAGTTGAAATAGAAGGTATGTGTAGGCAAATAAAAGAAACTCACACTAGGATGGCATACAAATGCAAAAGAAGAGAGATGGAACTGGCCTTGCTAAAGATCATTCAGTGTTTAAGGATCATTCAGTGCTCTCATTTTACAGATAAGAAAACTCAGGTCCCACAAAGTTAAATGACTTGATTTGCCCAAGGTCATAGAGTGAATTAATGAATAATGGCACAGCTGGGACCAATTTACTGACTAGATCTAGATTGGGATGATAATTCAAGAATCCTTGAATACTAGCAGAAGAGTTTAGCTTTTAAGCCTACAGCTACAGAGCAAGGAGAGTGGATCTGAGCTATGTCTTGCCACTAGACTCAAATGATTCTGGAAGAGAGAATGGGATTGATGATTTGCACTGCTCTTCCTCATCTCAAGCCAATTCACTTGCAAGTTAAAACATCACCTTCCTGATGTTATTGGTCCTCTTTGAGAATGAAAGACGAACACAATAAAATGGGGAAGTTAAAGGAGAAAAAATATAATACCACAATTCTGTGTGTTGTGTGAGTGTGTGTTTGTTTTGAACAGGACCTGTGATTTCATAAGTGTAGAAAAATGACTTTGCAATCTCCTTCCAATGATACTTTTTTTTTTTTAAATCATCTATAATGTATGGTCTCATAGTCACTAAGATATTAAGGAACTTCTCCAGAATCACATAGTCATCATGCAGCCAAAACAGGATCTGCACCAAGGTTGCCACTCTTTGCAATGCACTATGTCACTTCAAGTCTTCATATGCTGGTAATGAGCAAATTGTATTGGAGGGGCAAGAAGCTGGAATCAAAGAGACAAATTGAAAATTGAGTGTAATGATCGGGCAAACCACAATAAGGGTTTTTGTTAAGTTAGTTGAAGTGGGAATCAAGTAGAATTCAGGAATTCAAGAAAAAGGAAGAGTATAAGTCTAAGTTCTCATAAGGATAACATGTAAAGAAAGAATTCTAGAGAGCTGAAATCTAAATTTGAATAAGTAGTATAAAGCAAAGATGAAAGAAAAACCAGTGAGATTGCAAAAGACAAATTAGCATAACATGTTTCCATAGAAGTGAAAGTAAAAAAAGTTTGAAGTAAAAGTGGATTTCAAAATCAACAAATGCTAAAGGATAATCAACCAGAAAGACAATGGGGGAAGTTCATTGAATCAGGGAAGTAATAGGTTATTTGTTATATTAAAAGTAAAGGAAGACACTACTTCCATGCAGAGAAAGAACTGACAAATAGAAATATATGTAAAATGATTTTACATACAAACATATAGACACATGTATGTATGCACATTTGTGTAGCCATCTTCTGGCATGGAAGGAAGAAAAAAAAGAGAAATTTACACGATAACTTTATTATGTATTTAAAAGGAATAGCAAGTGGTACATGATAGATTTGCATTCTCATGGGCAGTTTTTATTATGCTATGTTATGGAAATGCTTGTTTTATTCCATAAATTAAGAATAAAATAAAATAATTTAAAACGATTGTATTTTAATATTATGTTAAGGTAATAGCTACATTGTGAAAGGATAAAAATAAGAATATAGTGAGAAAATGGAAGTAATAAGTATAGACGATTTGTTTAAGAAACTTAAAAGTAAGGAAAAATAGGGTGATAGCCAGAAGGGACAACTGGATCAAATAGCAATTATTTCAACATATGGGGGTCATTTATATTTTTGAGAATGGAAAGAAAGGAGATAATAAAGATGGACAGTTTGAAGATACTATCTTTCTAGAGGGGAGAAAAGTATTGGAATGGTTATGGAGAGATTCCCTTGATCAAATCTTAAACGAAATCAGAAGGGAAATGATCAAAAATCATTTCACAAAAAATGTGGAAGGACTTGAGCCTTTGGGAGGAGATAATATGCCATTTTCTTTAAAACAAAAGAAAAATAAATAAAATGACTATAGAGCTATAGAAAAATTCAGTTAAAGAAAGTGGAAAACGAACAAAACTTCTATGATGAACTTCTATGGGGTCTTTAAAGTCAGTTTCCCATAGCAATGTATTCAAAATTTTACTTTTGCAAATTGAATTATTGAAAGCATTAGTTTTCTTTCCAGGTGTTTTTTAAAAATCCACATTTGGAAAAGATCATATTTATGACACCCAAATACAAATTACCTTTTGTAATTTCACCTTTTGATAATTAAAAATAATATACCACACAAAGGCTACTGAACCTGAACTCTGGTAGCATTATACATTTTACCAGAAAACTGTATGGTTTCCCTAAGTAGTGCTGTATTATTATTTTTTTATTTATGACATCATCAGCATTTTGTCATCTCTAAATTTAACTGTCCTATGTAAAGCTGACCACAGAAGTTTTAAAAATTGATTTTTTCCTCAGTAGCATGCATGATTTATTATCTATTGGGACATTTGGCCACCGGCAAGAAATGATTTTAATAACAGTTGAGGGTTACTTCTTCTGGTTGGGTATTTAAATACATTGATAAGGAAATGTACCCTATTTAGATAACAAAAATATCAACACATATTCAGATAAAAACAGAAACCAGGCTAGACATTTACTAATGTCTAATTAAGAATCATTGTAATGATTGTTGGTGGAACTGTGAATATATCCAAACCATTCTGGAGAGCAATTTGGAACTATGCTCAAAAAGTTATCAAACTGTGCATACCCTTTGATCCAGCAGTGTTACTACTGGGCTTATATCCCAAAGAGATCAGAAAGAAGGGAAAGGGACCTGTATGTGCACGAATGTTTGTGGCAGCCCTCTTTGTAGTGACTAGAAACTGAAACTGAGTGGATGCCCATCAGTTGGAGAATGGCTGAATAAATTGTGGTATATGAATATTATGGAATATTATTGTTCTGTAAGAAATGACCAACAGGATGATTTCAGAAAGACCTAGAGAGACTTACACGAACTGATGCTGAGTGAAACGAGCAGGGCCAAGAGATCATTATATACTTCAACAACAATACTAGATGATGACCAGTTCTGATGGACCTGGCCATCCTCAGCAATGAGATCAACCAAATCATTTCCAATGGAGCAGTAATGAACTGAACCAGCTATGCCCAGCAAAAGAACTCTGGGAGATGACTAAAAACCATTACATTGAATTCCCAATCCCTATATTTTTGCCCACTTGCATTTTTTATTTTCTTCATAAGCTAACTGTACAATATTTCAGAGTCTGATTCTTTTTGTACAGCAAAATAACGGTTTGGTCATGTATAGTTATTGTCTATCTAATTTATATTTTAATATATTTAACATCTACTGGTCATCCTGCCATCTGGGGGAGAGGATAAGGGGTAAGAGGTGAAAAATTGGAACAAGAGGTTTGGCAAATGTTAATGCTGTAAAGTTACCCATACATATAACCTGTAAATAAAAGGCTATTAAATTAAAAATAAAATAAAAAAAGAATCATTGTAATGGACTTAGAAAGATATTTTACCATTATCTCTGGGGGAAAATAACAATTTGAGAAAAATACCATTGAAGTATGCCAACTTTCATAGAGATAGATTTGTCTAACAAGTCCCATAGGAGAGAAATTCTTTTCTTTCTGGATAACTCCTTACCTGCAGAGATTACTGAAAACAAGCTTGAAACCATGAGGGAATTGATAAGATTTGATCATATGACCATGAACATATCTATGACACTTTATGTTGCTTGGTTCAATTCTCTATACCCCTTACCATACATTCACTCTATAAGACATGAAATAAAGTAGGAATATTGGAGGTGAAAGGGGCAGAGAAGCAAAGCAGCATTGTATTTCTAGGATGGCTAGATGAAAATGGTTTTTGCTGACTTGTCAGAATCTTCCACATGTCCAAGATTTGAAAAAAAAAGTTTGTTATAACCTGTAGACATGTCTTTGAACACAGATGGACTGAATTGGGTGGGGGGGAATCATTCCACTCAACATTATCTTCTAAAAAGTAAAAAAAAAAAATGGTATGCAAGTAATTTTTGCATTTCCTTGTTTTCTGCTGTTCCCCTATGTGTCCTTTCAATGCCCTTGCCAAATGAATACCCCTGAAGGCCTCTTGTCATTATGTTAACCACTTCCTTAGTTGTCTGATTTAGTGAAAAGTGTGAAAAGTTATTTGGATATTTGATAGACTGATAAAGAATGTTTTGCCTCAATGGAAATAATGCTAAAAAAAAAAGAACTTTAGAATTGATTGTATGACATGGGAGACACTGACACAGGATGGCCCATCATGGCAGCACCATCAGAGAAGATGCTGTGCTCTATGTGCAAAGCAAAATTGAATTAATTCAGGGGAAACAAGATGCATTAAGTTAGAGAAGCCATCTTAAATGTTCATAGGCAGCACATTCCAAGCTTGTATTGGTCTGATCAGCCACAG
Source organism: Sarcophilus harrisii (assembly GCF_902635505.1). Taxonomy (NCBI): domain Eukaryota; kingdom Metazoa; phylum Chordata; class Mammalia; order Dasyuromorphia; family Dasyuridae; genus Sarcophilus; species Sarcophilus harrisii. The sequence continues at coordinate 388,620,713 of NC_045426.1, forward strand.
TTGGACACACCGTAACTCAACTCTAACATAATATGTCATTGGTCCTCTTCAAGAACAAAGGACAACTAACCAACTAATCATACTCCATATTTTTTTTTAGTAGAGATTAAATAGACCTTTAAGATCATCTAGCACAGGAATTCTTAACCAGGAATTCATGGATTCCCAAAGAGTTTGTGTGTAGATTTGGGAAATCCATGAGCTTGGATAATAAATAAAAGAGAAAACTATAGTTTTAAATTATACATAACTAGTTTTCTCTGTAATGTATGTATTTTATTTTATTCACAGAAAATATTCTAAGAATGGTTTCACTAGTTTCCCTAGGTGGCTAAAGAGGTATGCAACTACAATATAACTTCCTTATTCGATTATTTTCCCATACTCTTACTGCATGTGGGACATGAATAAATCATTTAATTTCTTTGAGCCTCAACTTCCTCACCTGCTATTATTATAGCACCCAACTCACAGGGTTATGAACATCAAATGAAATACCTCATATGAAGTACTTTGAAAATGTTAAAATCCTGTGTACATGTCAGCAAATTATTAATATTTTACAAAATGAGAAACTGAAGCTGAGGTACATTTAATAACTTATCTAAGTAAACCAACTACTTATTAAGAGCTTTTACACTTAAACCTAGATAAGCTCTTAGGGAAAATAGCAGAACACCCAGCGTATGGAATCTTCCATAAATTTCGGCATTTATAGAAAATATTTTTTAAAAATCAGATTGTCAGTCTCCATGCTTCATCTCTTCCTCAAAAGTACTTTGCAAAAAATTTTATTGCATGATCAGTAGGAGGCAGAAATGTTTTCTTTTAAATTCTTTTGGCATTTCTAGATTTTTATTTCAGGTTTTACCAAAGGTCTGTCTGTAATTCCAAAAGGCCTTCTGGGTATACACAAAATATTTAAATATCAGATATTAAGTATCCCCCAGATATATAACTGCCAAACAAATCAAATCTGACCTTATGATTTCATATGATTTCTCCTGGAATCAAAGCTAGAAAGGTATTTATATTATTGCAGAATCAATTTTAATGTCTCTTTGATCCATATAGTTGGGTTATACTAATCCCCACTTTACAGATGAGGCAACTGAGGATCTCAGGTTTGCTTAAATTTAGGACAGCATTCCTCTCACTAAAACTAAGGCTGAATACAGAGTCAATATAGAAAATGCAGGCAAGTGTTCTCATATGAGTTTAGGTTTTATTTTTAATATAATTCTTTGAAGCCTTCTCTAATCCACTCATCTATAAGTAATCCTCCCTTTTCCAATTTCTCATCCCTCTCTGCTTATCCTCTCTTAAGTACTTATCATTTCTATATTTGCTTTTGTTAAATTTGGTGATTTTATTTTCGCTATTGTAGTATAAGCTTTTTTGAGAAGAGGCACTATACTACTTTCTATATTATTAACTAGCACCCATCACAGGCACTAAATCTAACATATGCTTAATACGTGTTTGTTGAATTAAATTTAACTGTGAATTTTGATTTACTATGCATTTCTTGCACATTGGTAGAGAATGTATTTATACCTCAAGGATGTCAATCATCTCTCTTTCCCTCTCCCTCTCCCTCTTCTTTTCCCTCTCCCCCACTTCTCTCTCTCTCTCTCTCTCTTTCCCTCTCTCTTTCTCTTTTGTGTCTCTCTCTCTGTGTCTTTATATATACATATATATATGAGAGACTAGAATATAAAGCATCAATTTCTCTCATTTTTTTAATTTAAAGGATGGGCAATAGTGTATTGGATAGACCATTGCCTTCAAAGTGAAGAAGACATGAGTTCAAGTCTTAATTCTTACATATACCGATTGTGTTTCTGGGAAAGTCAGAATCTCTCAAAACTCCAGGTAATTCTCCAAGACAAATTGAAGAGTAGTGGTTGACCAAGAAGACATTTACTTACCAAGTATTGGCTATACTAATGAAATCAAAGGTCCAGACATAGTCATTTCACTATTTCAATCCTGCACATACAATTACATAATTCCTGAAAAGTAATGCATTTGAATTTGAATAAGTGACATGGATAAAAATGTATGAACTTATATTATAAACCAAACAAAATGTCTATAATATGTTTAAATCCACTGACCCACCCTCAGGCTGGCATAATGGGCTTTGCCTAAGAACCAAGAAAAATTTTAGTTTGAGGTTTAAGAACAGTAAACTTAATTAAAAACTACCTGTATGGTAATGATTGTTAAGTGAGTTTTTAATAGCTAATAAACTTGACTTTTTAACTTAATGAAGGTTTAGTGGTTATAAATTCACATCGCAGACAGCATCTTATTCTGCAACAATTTGGCAAAATTATTCAGTCATGATTTTGAGTTCTACTCCCTCCAAATCCAATTCTTAGGATGTAAACTCAAGGAATTAAAAAAAAAAAAACATTCCAGAAAGAGTTAATCTTACATTCTTCTTCTTCCTCTTCTTCTTCTTCTTCTTCTTCTTCTTCTTCTTCTTCTTCTTCTTCTTCTTCTTCTTCTTCTTCTTCTTCTTCTTCTTCTTCTTCTTCTTCTTCATTCTTTTCTCTCCCTCTCTCCCTTTTTTCCTCTCTCTCTGTCTTCCTCTCTTCTCTCCCTCCTTCCCTCCTTTCCTTCCTTTGTGTGCCTTTTTATATCTTTCCTTGTATCTCTGCCTATATTTCTCTGTCTCTGACTCTGTTTCTTTGTCTCAGACTGTCTTTTGGTCTCTATCTCTGTTTTTCTGTCACTGTCTCTCTGTGCATATCTGCCTCTACATGTCTCTTTGTTTTTCTGTCTCTCTCTTTCTCCAATAAAACTCATATCTTAAAAATGCCCTTTTTTGCAAATCTACTTACAAATTGTTATTCTAAGTCTTGCCTACCAACAGGGAAAAATGTTAGTTCAAGTTTTAAAGGGCAATAAAGTTCATTAAAATTTGTGTGGTAGTGTTTTCTGAGTGAATTTTGAAAACAGGTGAGTTAATAAGGCAATCTTTTTCAGCTCAATAGAAGTAGTTTTTGTATGCGGGGGGGGGGGGAATAGGGCAGGGAATGGGCACAAGGATTATAGCCCAGATGTATGATTGTTAAGCTGGCCATGAATTTTGCCCATATGTTTGGTGTAGCTGCAAAAGTGTATTCATATGTATATATACATAACTCAAATAAAGAGAGAAAACATTTGTAACATTTCACTATAGAATGAAATATGTTGTAATGCATTTTTGCCAGCCTGTCATGTTCCTGACATTTGTAAAAGAGCCCACCCTGTAGAGCTGTATGTGTGTATAGGATAAGAAGCCCTGAGAGGCTCATGTAAATTCAGTTATATGTGTCAGTAAAGGATATACATGGAATAAGTCACAAGGAAAAACATGGGCCAGGCCAATCTCCTTTTCACCCTCTCAATCACTACATCCAGAAGAACTAAAGAAACTAGCTCATTCCTTTCACCAAAAGAAGAGTCTAAAGAGAAAAGAGCTAAACTAGTTCTCTCACTGTGTTGTGTCAGCCTATAGCTGCTATACTGGCTCAAGAGAGATACTGCCTGGCATTGTCAAGCAAGCATGGTTAGAAGGAGGTGGGTCTACCTTTTTTCAACAATGTCTAGTATATGTGTACTCTTAAAGTTTGGGGATTAGAACTGAAATAAAGATGGATTAGTAGGTGAATGATACAATTTACAAACCAAAGAGAACACAAAATTGCATTCTAGTATAATTTTATGTCTGAGTCCCCCAAAATCCATGCTCCAGAATGAAAACCCAAGGACTGAAAAACCTTCTGAACAAGAGTCAGAAAAGGGTCACAGAATTCTTTGAACCCTGAAACTGTTGAAATCTAGCAGCTCTGCTGGTTAAGCTTCTGTGCTGCCTTTGAATGCAAGACTGATGCCTCCCTAAATCACTGCACTGCCTGTAACTATCATTATTGACTTCAGAATTGCCCTTAACCAAGAGTTTGGTGTAAAAATTCATGTCTCCTTTTTAACTTGTCATCACTAGCTGCTCCCTGCAAGGAGAGAGACACCCTCTGTTTTTCTCTTACTAAAGTCACATAATATTCACTTTAGCCTCTTCTGATGAATCAGAAACCACTCTAAATCTATCATCCAATCTCAAAGCAAAATGTAGTTCAAACAGTAGTTCAGGACTCTGTCTTGGTCTTGGGTTTTATCACTGAAAGGATCACAGGCAGACCTTTGGTCCTGTGTATCCATCATGGAAAATTACATCTACTGTCTCTTTTTTGAGGAGATGGTTCATAACATTCTTTACCAATAATGCTCTCAATGGGGCTAAGTGATACTCATGTCTAAGCCTAATAGGCTTCACACTAAGCAGGAGTAAAAAAAAAAATAAAAAGAAGAATAGGACAAAAATGAACCCAAAATGGACTGACAAAAAATATAAGAAAAATTCAAAATAGGTAGAAGAAGATGAAAAGAAAGAATCATAGAGTAAGAAGTGACAGCTGAAAGATGTCTAAAGTAGAACTTAAACTCAGGGTTAAGAGGAAACAACTAGAATAACTAAGGAGTACCTATGAGTTCTGCCCCTGATTCCAAAGAAATTCTACAAACTTATGTATAGTTGACTTATTCATCTGACATTCTCAATTGGTTCCAATTTGAAATAGGTTCCAATTCCCTGTACCTCATAAGATAGGGAAGCCAGCCAATGATGATCTATTATATAGATTAAATAAATTTCCTAGAAGGAACTGAATGTGTAGCTAGTGGGGCAGTGCATAGAAAGTGCTGAGCCTGGAGTCAGGAAGACCTGAAGTCAGATTCCACCCTAGAAACTTGCCACCTACATAGCCTTTGATGAGTCACTTAACTTGTATTTACCCTAATTTTCTCAACTGTAGAATGCTGCTTTCCTTCTATCTTGGGTGGTTATCTAATCCACCTCTTACATGTGACTCCAAGAAGCTAATGCAGGTACCGCAGCCACACCTTCAAAAACCATTTCCATAGACTGACTAAACCAAGTTGAGGGCAACTAAAGGATCTCAAACCCTTTGGTGAGTTAGAATTAGTCTACCCCTAATGGAACAGATGAAAGAAAACAATTTGTTCCAATGTCCAGGAAGGAGAAGTGGGCACTGTGGAATCCTTGGAAACTGGCTAGACAGCAAAGATACCAAGTTCACTGAATATTGAGCTATCACCAGACTTCTTGACTCTGTTGTGCCAAGCAGATGATTTTGAGCAACTCTGCCTCATCTAAATTCAATTTACACATTAATCAAAAGCCCCAAAATATCACCTTGCTAAGTTGTTGTGTGCATCAAATGAGTAAAAGTGCTATTATTTTACCTTATTTTGCCTCCTACCCCTTCCCCAAGACCAAAGAAAGGGACCCAGAAGTAGGCAATGTCAGACATCCAAGTCTTCTTCTATCCTTTCTGTGGAATGGAATAGAGCTTCCTAGTTTTTAATAGTATTCAATAATCCCTCCCCTTAGTTGAAAATGAATATAACTGTGTCCCTTTTTCCTGGAAAATCCTGAACGCAATACAACTCTCCTGATATCCATAGATTCTCAATTTTTATATTAATGCAGTAAAAAAACCTATAAGGAAATGTAAGATGCTAAAACAAAACAAAACAAACAAACAAACAAAAAACACAGAGTCCATTCTAAAGTCAATATGGTAGAGGAGTGTGAGTGTGATGGTCATCATAATCTCTTCTTCTGGGTGATCCATGTCACTCCTTCCTTCCTAAAGGGCTAGTGAGCCAGAAATAGAAGTGCCTTTACTGCAGCATTGCTACTAATGAATTCCCATGTGCTCTCTTTCTCATTACTGGCTTTCTGAATCTATCAGTATTTTCTTTTGTTCTTAAAAAAAAAATATTAGTCCTTTGACTCATTCTGGCTATGTGACCTGGACTCGTTCAAGCCTTTAGTGCATCAGATGACTCTCTAAGAATTTCAGTTGCTGAACATCTACTAATGGGATCTCATTGGTAGGAAGAGTTCCTTATTGGGAGCTCCCCATACAAATTAAATCACAGGTCTGGTGAAAACTACAAGAACATTTTGTTTGACCTTGTTACTCCCTCAAGCTCTCATCATTATCTCTTTCCCCTTCATTGCCAAAGTACTGGAAAGTTGTGCTACCTCCACCTCACTTCATAAATTTTACTCCCTTCCTTTAACTTGATTGGTATATACTCCTCTTCCTTCTCTTTCCCCCTTTCTTTTTTTTTTTTTGTGGGTGAGGGAATTGGGGTTAAATGACTTGCTAGCACTTGTAAATTGTTAAGTGTCTGAAGGCAATTTGAACTCAGGTCCTCCTAATGACAGGGTCAGTACTCTATCCTGCATAATCTAGCTGCCCCATTTTTCTTCCTTCTTAAAGGTAGGTATTCCTCCCAAGACTGTTCTTGGACACCTTTAACTCCTTTGTCAATCATTCAGCAAACATGTATCAAAGAGCTGCTCTTTCAGGAATTGTGCAAGGTGCTAGGGATACAAATACTAAAGTGAGACACAGTGGGTGACCTCAAGGTGGATATGAGTGATTCTCAAATCTAGATCCAATCTCTCCACTGAATTTAGGTCCCATTTAATTATAATATTTGATATTGATATAGCACTTTAAACTTTATTTTCCAGGACCAAAAATAATAATACTTTGTGGTATTCAAATGCATTCATAACCTCAATCCCCCTACATTTTCCACCATTTTATGCTATACTCATCCCCCACATACTCTTTCATTGAGAGACATGGGCCTCTTTACTCTTCTTTGCATAAGAAGCCCCCTCTTGTCTGAGCATTTTCATTGACTGTGTTTCATACCCTGCACTTCTCTCCTTCATGATCTCTTATTTCCTATATTACTTTGGCCCTTTGAAATCTCATCTAAAATTCTATATTCAGACTGTGTTTTCCTTAGTCTCCCTCTCTCTCTGTCTCCCTCTCCCTTTCTTTCTCTCTCTCTCTCTCTCTCTCTCTCTCTCTCTCTCTCTCACACACACACACACACACACACACACACACACACACAGTTGCTTGCATGCTGTCTTCCACATTAATCGGGGAATTTTTTTTTTTTAATAACAAAACTGTTTTTGTCTTTATATCCTCATTGCTTATCCATATACAATATGTAATTGGTACTTAATAAATGAGTAATTACATGCATTATTTCATTTGAGCTTTATGATAGCTTTGTGACATAGGTACAATTATTATTTCTCCATTTTACAGATGAGAAAAATAAGTCTGAGAGATATTTGACATGACTATGGTCATATGCCCCCAGGTTCTTCAACTGTTCTTCACTACTCTATATTAAATCATATAAATAAATTTGAGGGTCACAAAATTATGATTTATTATCAATAAATGTTTGATTTACATACTACTTTACATAATTATATACTCAGTGTGATGATCATGAGTGGAAAAAGTTTAAGAAATCCCTGGTTCCACATCTGCACTATAACTCCTCTGTGTACAAATGCTTATTGGATAATTTCTCAGATTCAACATGCTGAAAAATAAACTTATTAAACTTGTATCAACCCTCTGATAGATCTCCTTATGTCACTGACAGTATTATTTCCCAGCTACCTATGCTCTATTCCTTACTCTTTCCTCACAATTCCCTTATTTAATCACTTGTGAAATTCCACTTAGTTTATGTAAACAGAGACAGGAAATAATGACTGTATCTCATTGGAATAGGATTCTCCTAAGTAAAGAACTCTCTTTGCAAATATAGGTTGGCACTATCACTTACAGTCTTTGAAAATTACCTGGAATGTTAAGGGGGTAAGTTACTTGATGATAGCAACGCCGTCAGGGGTAGGAGTGGAACACTCTCTACCACATTATACTACTTCTCTTTAAAAAAAAAAATAAAATGTTGCTCACATGGCAACAATACTGGTTTAGTCTGTCATTACCTGTTAATTCATCTCCCTAATACCAGTCACTCTATTTTCTAATCTATTCTTTTATACAGCTTCCAGAATAATTTGTTTAATGCATAGGTCTAACTCTATCACATTGGGAGCAATATCTTTCAATGGTTTTCTATTGTCTATAGCACAAAATGGAAAATCTTTTGATTAACATTTGGGGCTTTTCACAATTTTATCCTAACTTACATGTACAGACATTTCATACTATAACTTTTTATCTAGGAGAATTTAAGCAGGTGAGGCAGAATGAAGATAAGAATTCCAGGTACTATCTGTATCACATATGTGTTTATAAATCATATTCCTTGCATTTTACTTAGATACTGCTATTTTTCATTTTTGTAACCCCAATACTCTACCACAGTGTTTTTATATAGTACATGCTTAGTTGAAGTCTCTTGAATTAAATTGAATTCTAATAAATTATTTTTTATCACTGCCATACATCTAGAATGCACTGATGAATAATTATTTATGGAAACAATCTCTTCTTCAGTTGGATATAACCCCTAATGAACATGAGAATAAGGGAGAGGAATAAAGAATGGTTGTCTTTTCTTTTGTGCCTATAAGAAAAGGAAAATTGAATTCAATTAAATTTATTTCTTAACTATTTAATCTAATATTGACTTAATATTAGACCTAAATATTGAATTGTTTTGAGATCCAGAGAGTGATTTAAGTTAATTATTCATAATTAACTAGTATGGATTCAGCCCTCTCTAGAAAGGAAGAGAGAGAGAGAGAGAGAGAGAGAGAGAATGGAAGCTATATCCTTACTTCTATTATATGTCTTTCTATCTATACACACACATATATTTACATAATATAGATTTACATGTTATATGTTTTACATGTATGATATAACTGTACAATACATGTATAATATACATATACAACACATAAATATATTTGTATATATGTATACAAACTTGTGAGATAGATAAATAGATGTACACACATTACCATATTAGTTAATATTTAAGCATTAGGATCCTCCCATTTGATTCATTCAGTGATTCCTTCACTTATGACATCCATTGAGAGACAGTGCTCTGAGGGAAGAAACCTTATTGCCTTATTCCATCTGAGACCACATGGGTCTCAGGAAATGAGCCTTGCACCTGGGCTTCTGCATTTGTTCTTTTCCTTTTAAGTTGAAAGGAATAGAGTCTATGATCTGGAGTTTCAAAAGGTCAGAACACACACACACACACACACACACACGAGTCCAGATTTGTCCTTATTCCAAAGGAGCATGTTTCAGGAGTAATCTTGTATTCTCAAGGTCAGAAATGAGAAAAATACTCATTCAGCAATCATGTGATATCTGGACATTAATTTGGTAGGACTAATAAGAATTAAACTAAGCTTTGAATCTATTTCTCCTAGAAATCAAGGTAGTATAGGGGAGGGTATGGTCTACGAATACTTGGAAAAGTTCTTGTTATCTTTGTTCTTATTATAACTTTGAATAAATATCCCTTTGTAAAAGCTATTTGATGTTACGCATTTAAATAGAATTGAGGGACTGATACTTGGCTTTTAAAATGGTGCAGGAGAGGGAGAAGGGAGAAGATATGATGGGGATTCAAGCTGATGGCAGTAGAGAAAGACACTCCCTCCAACCTATCAGGGTTACCTTCTACAATTCTGAGGGAAAATGTAGCAGCCTGGTTCTGGAAGGGAAGACCAGATTATATACACTACATATAAAATAAAAGGACTAAAATATATAGTTTCTAATGTTAAATAAAACCCTAGATCTATTATTAATAATTCTATTTAACATAACTTGTATAGCTATTGTTCACTTTAGCTGTCTGAAGTTTTGTTACTAACTTCTTAAGTTAAATAGAGACAGACAATTCTTAGCTTTCTGTTATTATTATTGTTATTTTTCTTTTTTAAAATAGCATTTTATTTTTTCCAAATACATGAAAATATTTTCAATATTCATTTTTTTAGACTGAAAGTTCTAAATTTTTCTCCCTCTCTCCCTTATCTCCTCCCTCCCCAAGACAGCAAGCAATCTGATATAGCTTAAATATATGTAATCCTTCTAAACATATTTCTATATTTGTCATATTTTACAAGAAAAAAATCAGACTAAAGTGGAAAAAATGAGAAAGAAAAAACAAATAAACAAAAAGGTAAAAATACTATGTTTTGATTCACATTCAGTCTCCATGGTTGTCTCTCTGGATGCAGGTGGCATTATTTGTTCCAAATCTACTGAATTGCCTTGAATAACCACATTGTGAAAAGAGCCAAATCCATCAGAGTTAATTATCACATAATCTTGTATCACTGTGTATAATGTTCTCCAAGTTCTGCTCACTTCACTCAGCAAAAGTTCATGTAGATTTTTCCATACTTTTCTGAAATCAGCTGTTCATTATTTCTTATGGAGCAATAATCAGATACTTCAAAAACAAACTATACCAATTTTAAGTTTACAGTTTCTTATAAAAGACTCTTTCTTATTACTTTTGTACATTGAAATGTTAATTTGTAGGTGATTGAGTTCATAATAAAAGTTAAATTTTTAAAAAGATACTAGTGAAACATGGGCTCAAGATTTTGTTAGGATATATTCAAATTCCTTGCACATTTAATCTAGACATGCCACTAGATCCAAATTTGGATCTAGCTAATAGAGAAAGAGCTATGAGACACAAGAACTAAAATTAGTTACCAATCATAAGTTTTATGAGAGCTGAACTTAGAGATCCTAAGGAAATAGTAGAGGAGAGGGCAGGCCACAGAAAAGTTTTAAGAAGAATAACCTGATCTTAACACTACTTCTGTGACTTTCTGGTTAAAAGAGTTTCTTATAATTGGTTGAAATGGTTTATTCAAGTGAGATGAATAGAATTTCTCTGACAGGTCTAAGAACTGTAGCCAACTCTTCAGAAGAGAGACTTACAAATCATAACATTTGTGGGATGCAAGTCAAAGCAGAAGGTAGCCTCCAATGAGAAAGAGTTTTAGTCTTCAAGTGAGGATAGCTGTGTGCCCCCTCAGTGGAGAACTAAGAGAACTAACACTTTTCTACAGATAGTGTAGGTAGCTGAAAGTCAGATAATGAAACTTAAGTTTTTCATATGGGGAAAAGGCTCAGTAAACACAATATTTTTAGTGGATGTTAATCTGGGTATTGGTGATTTTGAAGATGACTGGATAGTTAAAGAACAATAGAGACCCTCTGAGAGTCAATACATAATGGGGATCATTGGAGAGCAATGCCAGGAAGGGGGAAATGGCTAATATAAAACAACATGATATCACTAGTATAATGTGAATAGAAGACACCAGCAATTTTTTAGCATTAGAAATATGAATGCCTACTGTAGGTCCTGTTCATATGTGTTGTCACTATGTGTACTCCTTCATATCCTCTGGATACATGTATTACTTTCAATGAAAATTTCAAATGATTCCTACATAAATCTACTTTTCTCCCAACAGTGTATATAATCGAGGAAGAATAATCTTAAATGTTATGGATGGAATGTTTTATTCATATGATTTCTATGTTTCCACACTTTTATTATAAACAAATTTTGTCTGAATTACTAGTAAAATTTATGTATATATATATATATATATATATATATATATATATATATATATATATATATATATATTAAATTATCAGGAAATCATGAGAAATGATTCTGATCCATAAAGTATCTAGTGATCTATAGTTAACACCATGGGTTGGGAGAAGTCTAGACACATTATTCTCACTTTCATTTGTTTGTTTTGAAGATATAGGAGACTTTAAAATGTCAGGAATGCTATCGCCTAGTTAGTCAGATGTTTGGTGATTCTGTGTTATTCAAATTTGGGGTATATTTGCATTTGCATTTGCTAATGTTGTTTGTCCCTTATTTTCAAAGAGGACCAATGAAACCATGAAATGATGTTTTGACTTGAGAACGAATTAGATTTAAGTGAGACAGAGTTGCAGAAAGTCATCAGACTTGTTCTGTCATTGAAGTCCAGTAATAAGACAAAAAGTCCAGGAAACCGATGATGGTCCAAAATGTGGTGGATGATTTTGATGTTTTCTATCTTACCAACCTCTAATCATTCTATAGTTCCTGCTTCAACTGTCTTCATGGCTACTGGGATAATATATTCTCATATATCCATTCCATTGCAGAACATCTTCACTTGCTTAGAGTAGACATACTCTGACTCATCGAAAAGTTTGAGGCTTATCAGTTACCTTCAACCTGATTTAATTAACCCATCTGCTAAAGCTGTTTTAGTGGAGTGTGATCAGTGTACATGCTACAAATAATAGTTGGGTGGCAGGTAGACAACAAAGGTGAATGAGTAGCCTTGAAAAGGGCTCAGCAAGCCCTCTCAGCAGAGATACTAGCATTGATGTTCACATAGTGTGGACCTAGCTATTAGCAGATAGGCATAGCTTTTCCTCCCTCTTAAATTTCCTTTTTTATTAATAATTTAACAATTATCAACAAAACAAAATATTGTTTATAAGATTCCTCCACCACAAAACAAAACAAAATAAACAGCAACAAAAATGTTTATGTATACTTTTTTTTAATAAGAAGTTTATTTATACAGGTTTGTAACAAAACCTCTATTTTTCCCTACACTTTTTTTTTCTTTTCTGCATCTTTAAGTTCTACTTATATTTTTGGATGCATTTATCATTTCCCATTAACCTACATCCCTAAGCAGAACCTTCCCTTATAATATATTTATGCACACATACATACATATACATACATGTTTCTCCAAATCTATAAAATTCATCATTTTTTATGGTATGACAATATTCCATTACATTTAAATACCATAATTTATTCAGTCATTGCCTAATTGATGAGCACCTACTTCATTTCTAGTAGTTTCCTACTACAATACAAAATTGGTATAAATATTCTTATACAAATGGGTCTTTTCCTCTATCCTTGATTTCCCAGTGATAAATTTTTAGCAATAGTAATACTCAAAGATCATGTACAGTTTACTAATTTGGGGGGTATAGATACATTAGGTTTTCCAAAATGATTGAAAGAATTCACAGATTCACCAATAAAACAAACAGGATATCTATTCTCCCACAAACAATTCAATAATTGTTGTTTTCTTCTTTATCAGCTTTGAACATCTTATAGATGCAAATGTAACTTAAGAATGGTTTTAGTTTGAATTGTGATTTGAAATGTATTTGCTTATCAATAGTTTGTAGTTCTTCCCTTGAGAACTGTCTATTCATATAATTTGACCAAATTAAAGAATGGTTTATATTCTCATATATTCGTATTAATTCTTCACAAATTAGAGCTTAGATATATTTGAATTAGAACTGCATTTACAATGAATGTCAAAAGTTTTCAAAGTTTATATACTATAGCAATACTATAAAAATAATTTTTAAAGCTATAAGAATTGTGATCAATACAATGACCATTCATGATTCCAGAAGACTAATAATGAAACATATTGTCTGTGACAGGTATGGGATATGACTAACATGCACACATCTATATCTATATCTGTTGTTTTTTTCTTTTTTCTCTTTTTTTAATGGAGTAAATAGTAAAAAGGATAAAATTAGAATTCTGTCAATTTTACAAAAGAAATAAATAAGTGCTACAAATATGTGATATTGGTACACTTTCAGATGAAGTCACTATTAATAATTTTTTCTCAATACTTCCTTTTTCAAACATGATCATAGTGAGTAGACAGAAAAAAAATGTAAATTTGTAGGAGGGGTAATATGCAAATGGTTGTAATGAAAAACCAAAGTTTTACTGTTCACAAAAATGAAATTGTCTACTTTATCTTTTATGATTACTTCTATCCCTTATTGTCAATATAATAAATATCTTTTTTCTCTTGTTAAGGATTCTTCATTTATCCATAGCTATAAAGCAATTTCCTACTTTCTTCTAAAATTTCTCTAATATGGTCTTTATTTTGGCCGTATTTCCAATTGGAGTTTATTGTGTTATGTAGTGTAATATATATTTTATAAACCTAATTTGTTCCATATTACTTTCTAGTTTTCCTAGCAATTTTTATCGGAAGGTGAGTTCTTATTCCATTTTAAATTCTTGATTTTGCCTAATATGATTCTAGTACATTTATTTCTTTTTTGTTTATTTAATTTCTGCCTTTAGTCAATTTTTGTTGTTTTTTAAATCAGTATCTGATAATTTTCATGATAACTGCCATGAAATGGCAGATAATTTTCATGATAACATGCCTGAAATCTGATATCACTAAACTCTTGTCATTTTAAAATCTTTTTTTACATTATCCTTAAGCATTTGTTCTCCCAGATTAATTTCTTTAGAATTTTATCTAGTTACATTAAAAATGCCTCTGTATTTTTTTATTAGGAAGGTACTGAATCTGTAAATTAAGGTAGGTACTATCATCATTTTTAATTATATTTGCATGGTCCAAACAAGAAAAACGAATAGTATCTAATTATGTATGTCTACTGAATTTCTGTAAAGGAGTGACAAGAAAGAATAAAGAATAACTAGGTAAAGAGACATTTTGCAGCAGAGATGCATGATTGATATTAGTTCTTTGATATTAATCCTTTGCTTTCATTTTGAAATGAATATAATAAATGCCTATTGAAAATAGTCAAATATTCTGAGCATTAGCCTCACTGGCACTGAAAAATTAGTTCAAATTGAACTTTTATCTCTAACCCTGATTTCTGACAAATACAAGTGAGACTTGTTATTAGGGAAATGAACAATGGAATTCTGTGCAAAATCCAAATAAATTGTGGTGAAATGCTAGAAAATCATTGTGCTGAATTTGCTCCAGGTAGATCATCAGAGCCTAACAGAGTATCAGTCACAGTGATGAAGGAAAGAGATCTCCTTTTCACCTCTCTACTCAAACTCCTTAATTTACACCTCTCACATTTTCCCAAAGGAATCTGAAAATCACTTAGGAAACTAATTGTGAAAATGAACTAGCTATAGATCCCAGGAGAAAACCAGTTCAACTATTTTTTTCTTGTCACTCTATTAACCCTGGCCATGATCCTAAATGTAGTTAATAGAACTTGCCTTCATATCATATATAGATAAATAGACAGATAGACAGATAGACAGGTAGACAAGTAGATGGATAGACAGACAGAAAGAGAGAGAGAGAGAGAGAGAGAGAGAGAGAGAGAGAGAGAGAGATTTTAAGGTTCACAAAGTGCTTTACATGTACTACCTTTCTGAGTCCTCACAACAACACTACACAATAAATATTAGAAGTACAGTACAGTTATAAAAACAGATTGAGAGAGGGTGACTTGCCATGGGTCATACAATATAACATATTAGGAAACCTAATATATTAGAGAAGGGATTTAAATTCAAGTTTTTTTTTATGGATTACAAATTTATTCCTTTTCTATTCTTTACTCAAATTCTATTTCAATTTTTGGAGGGCTTTCCCTCAGTTTTTACACAAACCTGATGTGCAACCTCAGTATGAATAATAGCTTTTTAAAAAAATCTTTTTTCAGGAAGCTTTATGCAAGGTATACATGTTATTATAATCTTATTCTAATGTTCCTAATATTATAATATTAATATTCATAATTAATAATCTTAATATTCTTAGCTGGAATTTATTATTTTAAGATGATAAAGAAAACTGAATCATTTATTTTATGTTCATTTGGATAGAGTACATCAAATACAAATAAGCTAGACTAGAGATTTCAGAGATGACATTGTGATAATATGCAATTACCCCTTTCATCAATGTGTAATAAATCATTTTATAGAGCAATGCTACATTTTCATTATTATTAACTTCATATATTTTTCATCACTATTGTTATTTATTGTGTATGCCTCAAGAGAGCATTAATGGAAAGTGGTGACCAGAAAATTATATCCATGTATGACTTCACACATCTATTGGTTTCAATTAAACAGTTCAAGCTGCTTCTCAAAGAATCACCTCTATTTATTGATGACTTTGATGTCTAAATCATAGTATCATAGTTGGAATTTGAACCCATTCTTTTCATTTTTTTTCAGATGAGGAAACTGTAATCTACAGTGCTTCAGTGATTGATATAGGTAGTATCTCTAAAACTGCCAGGCAAAGAATTTCTTGAATGGGCAGTGAACAATCCCCTAGATTATACAGGGATTCAAATTCCAGTTTTGCTGCACTATATATGTGACCTTGTAGTAGCCATAACTTCTCTTAGCTTCAATTATCTTGTCTATAAAAGAAGAAAGTCACATTAAATAATTTCCTAAGTTTTTTTTTTAATCTGAAACTTTATGATCTTATGATCCTATTGTTTGTCCTTCCTTTTCAAAGATGACCAGTGATGTTGTGGGCAATGTGAAAGTGAATATTTTAATTTTAAGTGAGGCAGAGTTTTAAATGAGGCAGTTGCTTTAAGTGAGGCAGAGTTAAACAGAGTCATCAGCTTCACTTCTTCCTGAGTCATTGAAGTTCAGTGACAGAACAAAAATTAGGATGATTTGCAGTGGCACAGGGTACAGTGGATAACTCTAGGGTCTTTGATGCCTGACCAAGCTTTAAAAACTCCAGTTCCTGCTTCATCCACTGAAACAAATTGTCCTCATCTACTCATTCCACAGAGGAAAATCTTCACATGGTTGGGGTAGACATCCTCCTAATTTACTGACAATTTTGTGGCTGTTTGGTTAGTCTCAATGTGATTTAGTCCATTTGTCAAGACAACCTACCAGGGTGTGTCCACTGTACCTACTTTAGTTTCAAGTGAGATTGGGTAAAGATGGACACCAAAGATGGACACCTTCCTATCGGAGGTGTTGAATATCCCTTACATCCCAATGATTCTCTGATCCTAAAGGAGGAGTGAAAAAAAAGAAGGAAAATGAGCTACTGACTCCTGCCTTAGAAATGTAAAAAGTTATCCAGTGTTCTCTGTGAAAATTAGCCAATATAGATAGAATAAGATTAACCAAAATGTTCTTTGGCCTCCCACTTCTAAAATTCTCCAATATTCTCTAGTTATTTTTTTTAGCTTCCACCATTCAACATATATAGGCTTTCCTTTTTTCCTTTCAGTTTCTCATTTTTTTTTTTGAAGTGATACCTGTAATGAATTATCTGGATATTTTTAAAAAGAAAGACCCTTGGTCTTATATCAAAGAGATTTTTTATGTATCAATTCATTCTTCAGTTCTTCCTGGACTCCACAGATTCCTAAAAATTCTCTCTGAGATAGGGATCAACATAAGAAATCAGTCAGTAAACATGAATTAAGAATGTATCAAGTACATAATCATTAACTTAAGCATTAGGGATATAAATACCAAAAAAAAATCATAGAAACAATTTGCAGACAACTATGCATATAAAGATTATATGAAAATATTTCAATTTGGAAAGTAGTGTTTGGAAAGTAATCACAGAGAGAAGGCATTAGCAGGAAAGGGGATCAGATAAAGTTTCCTGCAGAAAGTGAGTTTTGAGTCAAGTTTTCAAAGAAGCCAAGAGGCAAAATGAGGAAAGCTAATATTCCAGGCATTGGAGATAACCAGAGCAAAGTCAGAGTTGGAAATAGATCACTGTAGATTGATCAAAGACTGAGTAAAGAAAAGCAAAATCAGAATGGTAGTTAGGAAAGGACTATATTATAGAGTATTAAATACTATCCAGAGAGTTCAATTTGATCCTGGAGGTAATAAGAATTCCCTGGAAATTATTCAGTAGTAAAATGATTTTATCAGACTAGAGCATTGAGAAAATTATTTTGGTAGCTTAGAGGATAGATTGAAGTGGGTAGAGACTTAAAGCAGGAAGACCAATTAAAACTTTACTGATGATAGTTCAAGTAAGAGGTGATGAGGGTCTATATTTAGATGGTGACTGGATGAATAGAAAAAAAGGCTTTATTTCAGAGATGCCATGAAAGTAGAAATGACAAGACTGCCAATGGATTGGACATGTTGGGGTGAATGAAAATGAGGAGCATATGTAATTAAACCTATTACAAGAAAATAAATCAAGAAGATCAAAAAAGGATCACAGAATCTCAGGGCTATAAGGAATCTCCAAAGTTATTTAGTACAATTCATAGCTGGGAAGAAATGGGGAGAATGAAAACAAAAATGAAATGAAAATGAAAAAAAAAAAAGAGGGAATTTATTTTTCATGGAAGTACAGGAAGATATCTGAGCATTAGGGGTAAGATGAAACAGGTTGTAGCTACCTCACTAGATAATTGGATTTTATCTTGTGTTCCCTGATCTTGTGTGTTTATATCTAGTGTATTTGTGTCTTATCTGTTTCTGTCTCACAAATAACTTGGCTTACCTCCCCAGTGGGGACTGAGAGTCTATTTCCAGAGGGGTAAAGATAGATATATGGCAAGGTAAAATGAGATGTGCAGCTAATTGGATTACATCTTGTGTCCTTTTGTCTTATATCCTTATTCCTTGTGTGCTTGAATATTGTTTGCTTCTTTCTGATAAATAAATTTAATCTTATTCTACACACACACACACACACACACACACACACACACACAAACACACACAAATTCTCAAATGCAAAGAATCTAGTATCCAGAAAACAGAACAATATTGGCAGTTAGCCAATTAAAAATCAAGAGAAATCAAAAAGCATTTTTAAAGTGTTTACTAGTAATCCATGGGAGAAAAAAGGCAACATTAAAAATCCACTATCTCAAAAGTTTGTATATAAAAACACAAAATATGAGTAATAAAATGAATTAGTATTTGAATGTACAGGCACCCTAGAAACTTGGAGTTTGCTTTAGACTTATTATTGAGATACTGCTCTGGATGGATATACTTTGTCCAAAAAAGAAAAAAAATACATAAAAGGGTACAGGGAATTTTCAAATTCTGTCTATAAAAGAGAAATATACATGGAGATGCTCAGGAGGAAGAAAGGATAATAGAGAACATTTGGATAAAGATGAATGATAGGAGAGAAGAACTATATTATTTTAGATTACATGTAGAAGTAGATGAGGGCACTAGGAGACAGATCACAAAGCTGGTATAAAATTCTGATAATAGCAATCTGTGTATGTGTGTGTGTGTGTGTGTGTGTGTGTGTGTGTGTACTTGGAAGGGGCATTCAAACAACTGTCAGAAATCCATATTTACCAAAAGTAGAGCAGGTTATAATTTTGGTACTTTACTCACTTCTGATTTCATTTTTCAAAAGATGGAGGAGATGAAGAATAAATCTCCTGCACTTCAGCCTGACCAATAAGAAAAAAAAAATAGTTTCTGAAATTTAATAAAAAGAAAAAGAAAATTTTGAATAACAGGATGAAAAGGCTAGTCCATGATGGAGTTTGTGAACAGGCTTCTTCTAATGTGCATACTTTTTTATTTCTGCTGTTGTTATTCCAGAATCCTAGGTATTGTCACTCTCTTTCTATCCTTTCCACTGGACTTCCCCCATGCCCAGCAGTTGGACATTGGCTTTTGTAGCTGGACTCCTCTCTATTTGTTATTTCGTCCAATTAGCATATGAGTTTCTTGAGGGTAGTGACTCTCTTTTCTATTTTTAAGCCCTTCATTTAGCACAGTACTTGACACAAAGTAAGTACACAATAAATGTTTTTTAAATTAATTCATTCAATCATTTGGGAAGAGTAGGTTTTATGGAATTCATAAAAAGTTTAGACTGATATATTGCAGGGAAAAACAATTCCAAATTGATGGAATCCTTTCAAGCGGTGACATTCTAAAGATATACTTAGAAAATATTCCACTGGAAAAACTAATTGAAGTAACTAAAACAATAGGCACTATACACACACACACACATACACACACACACACGCACACACACACATTTAGATGACTTTGGACTCGGTTGAATGATTAAAACCAAAATATAGTCTTTGATGGTTCAACATCAAGTTACATGGAAATCTTGAGTAGTGAATAACTGTGAAGTAATCTTACCTGGTTCAAGCAGAAATGCAATCCTCATCATTCTTTACCAACTTCTTGCTTGGTTTCAACTCTTTAAAAAAAAAAATGATTTTTTTTTTCCAGAATAAGCCCATTACCAGAAATCTCATCATCATGTGGATTGCATAAACTTTCATAATAAAAACTTCCTCAATACCCACAATTTTTTCTTCCATCTCATTGGAGGGCTGGGGAGTAGTTGTATGGAAAATAAAGCAAAACTTTCTTCCAAGTTTCCATTTATAGAGAGTTTAGGATTTTTCAGCTATTCTTCATTTCTTACCAGCTTCTCTGCTTGATTTCAACTCCATAAAACATTATGCCCTGGCCTTATGTGTTCACTCCTTTCCCTCTCCCTTTCCCACTTACTTTTTGTTTATTGTCTTCTCCCAAAGGCAAGTGCTGTATTTCTTTTTATTATTTGTATCCCCAGTGTCTGGCATTTAGTAGGTACTTAAATAATTCTGTTTTACTATTATTAACAATGAACGGACAGGTTTATATAATTAAGGAGATACTAGTTCTTTCCTTCTCCTCCCACTATTTTAAATTTCTTCTTGAACATTCCTATTTCTCATGCTCTCATGATCATAATATCTTTAAAAACACAAAAAGGGAAAAAGCAAGTGAAGGGAAAATTAGACTGCATAGAGATTTTGATTGCTTTGACACTGAATCCAATTCAACTTCCCAAATAAATTGCCTACAAGGCATTATGCAAGGTGTCACACAAAGGAAACAAAGGAAAAAAGCATCAATTATATTCTCTGGGAGTTTACATTCTACTGGAGGCCAAGTTAGTGACATCACATATACATGAGATGAGTATAAGTGTGTACTGATTGGGAGCAAAGGAGAGAAATAGACATAATATTCTAGAAATAGTTAAAGAGGTAGACAATATTTTCAGTGAGATCAGAGAGGGATACATATTCAAGATGACAATTGAAGTGAGTCGAGAAGGGATACAACAATTCTTAAAGGTATGTGTAAAGAAGTGAATTTCAGACATGGAGGATTGACCAGTATAACTGGATAAAAGGCAGTAGTCCATTTGGATGTTATCTATACTTCATGAAGGCAGTTTATTTGAAATAAGGCTTGAAAGATAAGTTGGAGTCAGGTTATGGAAGATCTTAAAATCCAGGCTAAAGAGTTTGCATTTCCTTCTTTTTTATTATTACTACTTGAATTTCGGGCAGGAAACAGGAAGATGGATTAAGTATAGTAGTCTAGGCAAGGGGTGACAAAGAATTGAAGTAGAATATCTACCAATATCAGTTTTAGTGATTAGAATGGTGCAGGGGTAAAAACAAAACAAAACAAAACAAAAAACCAACAACTGATTGAATATAAGGAAGAAAAGAGGGGAAGAAACTTAAAGAAGACAATGATATAGGTCCATAATTGCATAGAAGAAGGAGGTGATTAAGCTAGATTACATTTCAAAGTTATGAAAAGTTTCCAGTGCTGCTAAGTTGTAGGTCATGTCAAAGGCTCATTTGGACACTATTTTTTCCCCCCAGTAATGCTATAATGTTGAAATTTATGGAATATAGTACCCAAAACTACAAGTGACTCAAATATCAATGGAAACATATTCTGTAGTTATAAGCAGAAGACAGGATGTTTACATATTAGTAGAGATGACTTACATAACAAAAAGTGGTATAAAGAACACTTCTCATTATATTTAACAAAATATAAGCAGATCAGTCACATACTAAGAAAGTAAGTTAACAAATGGTTAGCTCAACTGAAATATTAAAATATCCAAAGGAAGCCTGCTACCATGTTTAATTCATCTTCTGTGGTAGGTTTATGTGAGAAAGAATAGTATAGGATGAGATATATATATATATAGTGGAGGTCATACCCTCCTCCAAACTCTATCCCCAGGGTCAAAGATTCATTGAAATATCAGTGTATTTGTTTTGTTAAAAAGATAACATTTTGTGAGTAAAAGTAGCAGTCATTCTCCTTGCCTTGCTCCTTAAAGACTGGGGATGAAACCTCAAGCATACTAAACTCCCTTTTAAGTGCCCAATCAATATAACATGTTGTCAGTTGCTAAACTACTTTACTAACATTTGTTAGCAGGTATCATTACAGTTACCATTTCAGAGCCTGAAAAATCAAGGGACAGAGCTATATATAAGTGGCTGTATCAAGGTCATACAATAAAGTTGGGAGCAGAGCCTAGTCTCCAGCATCCCTTTCTGTCATTCTATCTCTTAGATCACATTTCCTGCCTGAGTGTTCAAGAGTTGTAAGAGTCACTTTCATGTGCTATTTTAACATATTGAGTAGATGCTTCTCTATTTAAATATTTCTTTTTTATTCTACTTTTTAACCTTTTGATGATACAATGTCATGTGCTCTAATCCCCAGTAATAAATACTTTTACTTATTTTAGAATATAGCTGAAAGATTACGAAACATCAGTAGTTCTAAATAGAACATACAAAGGCACAGTGCTATGATTACAAATTAGAAAAATCAGTAAAGAAAATACCACTAGATATATTCTCACTATAATGAGTATTTATCTTTTCTCTCATCAAGGGCAATGTCAGATGAAATGTTTTTATTACTCTATAGTCAGGGCATATGGCATTATGGGCTAAATGATTGCTTCAAAAATTTATTTTCAATAAGGCTTACTTATATATTATTTTGTTTAATCCTGACAAAAATCATATAAAATAGATAATGTAAATAACAACATTTTCATTGTACAGATGAGAAAGCTGTGTTTTACGATATTAAACAAGGTCATCCAGTAAATGGCTATGGTGATATAAAAACTTAGGTCTGTGATTCCAAAACTAATGAATGATATTTCTTCTATTTCCTTGAATTTTCTCCCAGTAGTTGAAGAAAATCAGAATTTTTTCTTAATAGCTAACAGTCCAGTAGCTATGATCCTTTGGCAGTTTCTAATTCTTCTCACCTCTTTGTACAAGAATCAATTTAAAGACCTGGGGGAAACATCCTATTATTTTTCTGATAATTTCTTTTCCCCATACACTCTTTAAAAGATAGCTTTTAAATTCCTACAATAACAAGGTCTTCTTGCATGCATACCTTTCCCCACTTCCCCATGGCAGACATTTTATTATGCTTGAGATTCTCATGGCAGTACTAAGATATAATTTGATTGTGCAAAACACCTAAAGATAGACTTTAGGGAAGTTAAACAAGATGCTATTTGATCTAGCTGACAAAGTACTTACCTACATGTGTATAACTTTTTATTTTAGCTCCATTTTTTCCTATTTTCCAGATCTATTTGCATCTAATTTGGGGAAGAGGAGGTAAAAAGAGGGAAAGATGCAACATAACAAATATATCACCCTCATAATTCCTGTAGATCAATTCTGATTCTTGTTCAGGAGTCCTTTCTAGTTTAATGAGTTGCAATGAATTTCCTTTGGTTCTGAGTTATCCTTGGTTTGGAGGATTCAGGAGAACTACCTGATTTAAGGAACCAATCTGCACATTTTAATTCAAGAATTTTCCTGAATAACTGTATAGATCTTGGTCTAAATTATAATCTGAGATAATCCTTAAAGCAATCTCAAATCTCCATAACATCCATGGAACAAGTCATCTAATTGTCATCAGAATAAGAAAGAACTAAAGCCAATATAACCTTACACAAAGGTAAACTGAGAAGTGCAGAATTGAAAGAGCTAGAAAAGACATTCCCTTCATGCTATTCACCTCACCCCATGTTTTCTTCTGAGAAAAGTCTATTGACCCCAAAGAGTTGTGGCTTTCAAGAATGCCTAACTCCTTTCTTTATCTTCCAAATAGAAGTGAGCATTTGGAGAATATAATTCAATATGTCTGAAAGCCCTTGGAGCACTTTGAAAAAAAAAGGAGGTTATATAAATCTAAGACATTGTTGAGTCTGACTTTTCTCTGTTCAATGCAATTCACACATTTCTGAATGCAGAGCTGAAACTAAGCTGTACAACAATATAATATAATTATTGAATTTAGCATGTGTGATGTAGAATTTAAGATATAGCTCATAGATGTTTTAGAAATTTCTTTTCAAAGAATCAGAGAGCAAGAAGAAATCTTGAGATCATGTTATAAAAAGCAGCACAAGTTTAGATAAGTGAAGAGATTTGCTGTCAATCATATAGCTATTGAATGAAGTATAATAGAAGTTCCTTGAGGGCAAGAATTATTATTTTTTTTTTTTGGTCTTTATCCTCCCAAACAGTCTCCATACAATGATACCAGGAATTCCTTGAGGAAAAATCACATACAAATCAGAAGCTCTTCTATATTTTAAAGTTTTATTATCAAGACACTTGGGGCAATAAGAAGTTATGATTTGTCTTTGTCTTTGGCTATACAGCCCACATTTATAGAGACATTATATGAATTCATTTTTTTTAATGTCAAAATTAACTTGCTGTCCACTCTATGACACTGCCTCAACATTATTAGTAATCAATTTATGTTTGTTTTTTAGTCAAATATCTGTAATCAGCTTTATTTCTCTGACAATCATTTGACCAGTGGAAGGTCTAGATGCAGTTCAGAAACAACTACAGTCAGTCACAAATGTGTTGTCTTATTAGGCACAGAATTACTTTTTTAAATGAAGTGATGACCTGTTCTTTCACTTATGCAAATGAGAAACCCTACCTCAAATCTCAACTCACTGGAATACCACTGGAATACTGGAGTCATTTAGTCAGTCTGAAGGGAAAGAATCGGCTGGGTGACACTGACTCACAGCAGCCCATGGCAGCTGCTTCTAAGAAAATGGGCTCTTGAAAAAAAGGAAATGTCACACTGCAGTGTGAGAGATAAACAGAGGTATATCTTTAGTGCAGCATGCAGGGACTAGGGAAACACTGCCTGTAAATGACTTTGATCCCCTAGTGTGATGAATCATGGAGTCGCAAATCCTTTTTAGCTAATTGCTATCAGCTTGTGAGATTTTTCCTCCCATGTTCAATATCAATTTTCAGGGCCATAGGAGATAGCGCTTCTCCCCTGAGCCTACTGGCGACTGGCCGATAAAACCTGCAACAGCACCACTTAACAGTTTAAAGGGGGAAGCCATCTAATATGCAGCTGAGACTGGTGACTAAAGGGGAAAATTAGGGACCACTATACAGAATGACAAATCTCTCTAATGCCTCAGTCTATGACCTTCCTGAAGATGTGTCCTTCAGCAGATGACAGGCTCAGCATCCAGGACTGAGTTGGCTTTTTCCAAAAGGCCAGTTTTGTTCCTTCAACTGAAAAAAAGAGGAATTTTCAGTATTTAGTTATTTTGTTCTCAGTATAATATAAAAAAAATGAGTCCTTAGAAATTCATTTTAAGTACAAGATTGATAAGCAAGTTTCCTGGCTTAACATTTGACCTACTCCTTGTAGTCCCTTTTCCAACGCAATAAATTTGAATTTGATCAAAGAAAATGCAGGCATAAACCCAAAATTATCAGTTCTGAAAAGAGATTTGAGTTACATGAGATAAGAGCTAAATACTAAACCAGGGCCAGCTAGTAGTACAGTGGATAGACTAGTGTTGGACCTGGAATAAGGAAGATCTAAATTCAAATGTGGCCTCAGAAACTTAATCATTGTATGACCAACTGTTTGCCTCAGTTTCCTCATCTGTAAAGTGAACCAGACAAGGAAATGATAAATTATTTCAGTATCTTTCCCAAGAAAACCCCAAATGGAGTCACAAAGAGTTGGTTGTAGATAAAATTTTCATAAAGAAGGACCCATATAGAATCTTGGATTTAGAGCAAGATAGGATCTCAGAGGCCAACTAGGATCACAGAATCATAGAATTAAAGTTAGAAGAAACAAGAAAGACAAACTTGTCAAACCCCAACATTTACATATAAGGAAACTGAGCTTCAGGGAGTTGAAGGATGAACTATATAGCCCTGACTTACTTGAGGTCATGCAGCTAGTAAGAGGTCATTTCTCTATGAGGATTAAAAAAGTTAAGTACATAGGCCCTTAGGAAAGGGAGAGTTGTTATGTTTTAAAATCTTACAGGTTTGATATGGAATCAATGTTTAATTTGGCTCAAATCATTTAAACTCTGAACCATATTTTTGTTTTTTCTTAAGTGATACTAATCATGCACACTAATGAAACAGAAATTGTAAACTTGAGTATGTTACTAGCATAAGTAAATTAAGTCCACACACAACGTTACATCAGAATATCTAACATCAGAATACCTAACAGAATATCTAACATTGTTCAATGGATAGGTTTAAACTTTACTTCCTTTTCCATTCTCTGATATATTGAAATTTAGATAGTGAAAGGCGGGCTAAAATGTACCTTATGTGGGGTGAGGGGGGCAGAGCCAAAATGGCAGAGAGGACGCACATTTCTTTCTGACATCTTCCCACAACCCTTAGACTAATTAGCAAGTCCAGCCTCTAAATTAGTTGTGAACTGGCAGAACCCATGAATATTGGGAGTGTAACAAATTACCAGCAGAAGATAATTTCAAAGCTCTTCAGAAAAGGTCTGTTTCAGACACAGAGGGAGGCAGGTCAAGTGCAAGCAGACTGAGTACAGACACCAGCACAGGCAGCACAGAATCCTGGGGTGGTGCGAACTTTGTGTAGTGGAGAATCTACAGGGAGGAATCTACAGCAGTGTTGGCTACTCTGCCCTGGTTACAAGTCAGTAGATCAGCAGAGAAGTTAAAAAACATCCAACACAAACACAAAAGGTAAATAGTGAACTCCAAAATGCCAGAATCTCATGGAACCTGGCCAAGCCCATCCAGCACTTGGAGTCAGTCAGCACTGGCTCAGTGTAGCCACTGCGGCTTGTAGAGGAAGCTTGGACAATTTCCCTTGCCCTAAAAGCAGATCTAAACTTTAAAAAAAATGAGTAAAAAAGCAAAAAGAACTCTGACCATAGATAATTTTTATGGTGAAAGAGAAGAACACATTTCAAACCCTGAGGAGACTAAAAGCAGATCATATCTAAGATGAAGCCCCAAAGGGTTATATAAATTGGCCCTTATCATACAAGACTCTACTAGAAGAAATTAAAAAGGATCTTAAAGGAGAGTTAGAAGAAAAATAGGGAAAGGAAATGAGAACTTTGCAAGAGGGTTTAGAAAAGGAAACACAGAAATTATCTGAAGAAAATTCACTACAAAATAAACAGTGAAATGAAAAAAGCATATAACTCATTAAAAAAATAGATTTGACAAAATGGAAAAAGAAAACAACTTCCTGAAAAACAGAATTTGTGAAATGGAAAAAAAAAACATTCACACAACAACAAATTTAAAAATTCAATTGGGCAAATATAAAAAGAAGTTTAAAAAAAGTAAATGAAGGAAGTAATTCACTAAAAATTAAAATTGAACAAATGGAAATGAATGACTCAGTGAGACATCAAGAATCAGTCAAACAAAATAAAAAAAAATGAAAAATAATGGAAGAAAATGTAAAATACCTATGTGGGGAAATAACTGATTTGGAAAATTGATTCAGTAGAGACTATCTAAGGATTTTTGGACTTCTTGAAAACCATGCTTTAAAAACAAAAACAAAAACAAAAACAAACAAAAAAAAAACAAGCCTAGACATTATTTTTTAGGAAATCATCAAAAAGAACTGCCCTGATGTCTTAGAATCAGAAGGTAAAATAGTCATTGAAAGAATTCAGTGAACACCTCCTGAAAGATACCTCAAAATTAAAACTCCAAGGAATATCATGGCTAAATTTCAGAACTATTGGACCAAGGAAAAAATATTGCAAGCAGTTAGAAAGAAACAATTCAAATATCAAGGAGCCACATCCTAGTAGCTTTCACCTTAAAGGATCCAAGAGCCTAAAATCTGATATTCCAAAAGGCAAAAGAACTTGAAATGAAGCAAAGAATAAACTACCCTGCTAAACTGAACATTTTCTTTCAGGGAAGAAAATGGACATTCAAGCAAACAGGTGAATTCCATTTATTTCTGAATAAAAAATTTGACTTCCAAATATAGAACTCAAGAGAAGGATAAAAAGGTAAAAAGAAAAGAACTTTAAAATGTACTCTATGTAGTCTGTACACCCAATAATTGACAGTTAATTGAAAATTATTTTTGAATGTTAAATGATAGCAAACTTATAAGTAACTAGAATTGAAATACATTTTTGTGTTTTTCTACTGTTTTATCACTGACAGAAATTTTACCCACTTTCATTGATTTGTAACTAGGCTTTCTGATTCCAATTGATCACAAGTGCTGCAATGCTCAGACCTTGAACACTTTAGAGATGATGAGCCTCAGGCTGCTTCTAGACATGCATGGCTTAGTACTAACAGACTTGCACTTTAAGGAATAGGTAGCCTCATTGGCTACCAAAAATTATTTAATGGGCCTTTAAAAATGGAGTAACTCTTCCACTGGCTTGTTCTTCTATACTCAGCTAAATCTCTTTCAAAATTTTTGTTGGAGAGTTAAGGGCAGGACTGAACTCCCCCTCCTCCCCAACCCCAACCTAATGCTATGAAATGATTGATTTTGAATGAACATATACCAACTTAGAGACAAATTTGTAAATTCAAAAGGTTCAAAGAATCTGGGTTCATGGGCTGGAGTTCAGTGGTATTAGGGAAAATGTCTATATTAGAAAAAAAGCCTATGAACAAGAGGAAGCACTCATTTCTGGCCTGACTGTCCAGAAAACATGTACTTTTAGTGGGACAATGTAGAGCTAAGATGAAACAATGTTTTGTTCAGCACTTCTGCAAACTGCTTTATATTCCACTGAGATTTAAATATCAACTTCTGGGGGAAAATGATTATAGTTAAGTTACTTAATGGTGTTTTAAGAGTCTAATGTGTTCAAGGTCCCATGCAGAGGTGAAAACTACTACATTAATTCAAAAGCTTTCTTTGGATTATTATTAGAGATTCCCAATTTTAAGACAGCTTTTGGGAAGATCATTATAGGCTTGGGTTTTAGTCAAAGTTATACTGCTTACTAAATATATGACCTGAGGAAAAAAAAATATTTAAACTCCCTGAGCCTCAATATAGAAACCACATATAATATCACTTGTTTTCCCCTGACTAGTTGAGAATCATATGAGATAATTTGAGTTCAATTTTTTTTTGAAATCGGTAAGATACAAATTATACATAAATGTTAGGGGTAATTTTACATTGAAGTATATCTTCTTCATAGACTTTCTCAATACTTCCTTTTTCAAACAAGATCACAGTAGGTAGGCAGAAAAAAAATGTAAATTATCTTCCTTGTTTAAATTAAGTAGACTTGTGTCTGAAGAAGTTTTCCTCCAGGAAAAGGCTTAGCATATTCATCATGGAATATACTGATTGATGAAAGCTGGAGGGATGTTATGACCTCAAACGACCATTTGAAGGACCAACATCCCATCAAGGAAGTCTCAAATGTTATCTTGCTATTATTTCAAGGCTTTTCTGAGGTAGAGATTTAGGACAACGTGGACTTGAAGTTCTTAAAAGCTTTCCAGCAGAGAAGAACCTGAGATGTCTTTAACTATTCAATATTTCCTGGAATCCTTGTGGAATAATGTCTAGCATTTTTAGAATTTTAAATTTAGCAGAATTTAGAATAGAGTCTTACTTTTAGGTTGTTTTCAAATCAGAATTCCTGAATAAGAAATGAATTGATTATGGAAGCTATTGATTTCCAAAGGCCCTAAGTAAATCTTGGGATCTAAGCTTCCTGAGAGGTCTTGATAATACTTTGTGGAAAATTACAAATAACTGGACTTTCCAGAATTCTAAAAGTCTCATCAAAGAATTGGGTACCTCAGGAGGAGAAGGAAGGCATAGGAGCCACTATCAACACCTATATATTAGGGAAAAAAAAAAATATATATATATATATGGTAAATTAAGCTCATTTACATTTTAACTATATAGACAAGGAATTTAATACTTATACGTGCTTTAAATATTAAACCAATCTTCCAGGTTTTCTATTCTTTTCATCCACTAGAAGGTTAATATTTACGTCTGCAAGGAGAACAATTTCACATTTGCTTAATAGTACCTTTATTGAAGTTAGTTTATACAAGTTAAATTATATCGGTAAATATATAACACCTGAAAGCCAAAATTGTTGGTGTGAGAATTGAAGAAAGATTATTATGCTGAGATATGCATGCATAAATGTTTTTATTAAAGTGCACTTTCAAAAAAAAGATTAAAAGATACTAGAATTCGATGAATGAACAATAATGACATCAGAAAACTAATAATAAAATATGCCCATCATGGAGAAGTGGTGAGCTAGATGTGAAAAATGAGGCATACAATTACAAAAAAACAGACATTATATTGTTTTATTTCATTTGTTACAGGGGAGAGTTCTAGTGTATGTATGGGAAGGGAGAGAGAGGCATGATAAGAGGAAAGAGAGGAAATAATTGAAGAAATAATATTTAAAACACAAAACAGTTTTAAAATGCATTTCAAATTCATTGCTTCAATATTAATGGCTGAAAAACATTGGCAATAGATAGTGCTTTCTCTGCTTCAATTCTTAGGAAAGTTAAAAAAAAAAAGAGAAGGGGAAAGAGAAGAGGCAAAGGAATCCCAAGGCCTGGATGATAAGATTGAAGACCTAACTTTGAAGAAACCCTTCTTCATTTCCAACTTCAACCTTCAGTGTGCTGAGATTCCTAATGAGTATGTCCTACATGAATGTTTATGTATACATGTGTATGTGTGTGTGTACATATATATATATATATATATATATATGTTTATGTAATATGCAAATAAATAAAATAGAAATAAAAGAAAAATTTTGATGAATTAGACTATATTTAGCTATTTAGCTAGTTCACCCAAAGCTCTATCAGATTACTGACCCTTTAAAAAATGAAATTATTTTAGCATAGCCTGTAATTAACAGCTTCCTCCTTTTCCAGATGTTCTCTACCCATCCTTTTAGCAATATTTTTAAGACATTACACTTTGCTTCTCCTTAGCAGCTGCAATCCAAGTATCTAAGTAGATCTGTCATAATAGATCACTGTTGCACTTTGATGATTCACCTTAACCCCAAACTTTCAAGTATTTATGGAAATATCCTGTGTTTCCAGAAAGTCTAAAAATACGAATTTACCCTGTCTATGAATAAATACAATCAGTGTATATGTTATTTTTTTCTGAAGAGGATATAGTAATTAATCTAGAACATAAGTATTAGAAATAGCCCTAATCTTAAAGTTTACCTGTAAAGTTCTTTATTCAGATAAAACTTTTGTCTACAGTAGGATACAGCTATATATTTTTAAAAAGAAAATATTCTGACAAATTTCTGAAATCAACAAAAGATAAACATAAGTATTTAGCTAGTAAATAGAAAATTATAGCAAAAATATAAAAAACATATAAACTTACCAAATATTTTGTGTCCTTAATAAATGAATCTGAAAACTTAAAACCAAATAACTATTATATTTTTAAAGTGGATATAATTTTAAGAAATATACATTACTTATATTAACAGAGATGTCAATTGTCATAAGTATTATTGTATTATGTGCTTATTTGATTTAATTATGTTATTAGTTTGTTATATGTGTATATAAGGTAGATGACACATACCATCTTATATTTTTGTTAACAAGTATTGTGACTTTTTTCTTTTGAAAGGCATAATTCGTTGTTTTAGGCTATTAATTATTGTCCATAATGCATAGTTTTGAAGTCTTACTTTTCTATTTGACATTCATTTACTATATGAACTATAAAATAATGATTCTGATTCCCAAATATGATTAACAGAAATTATTTGAATTATTTTAAAGTAATACATCAACTAATCTTGAGCATATCATTAATTTACATGTAGTCACATGCTATTGACTGCATATATCATGTGATTAAGTTAGCATTATTGCACAATATATTTTCTCATTTGTCCACTTAACTTTGTGAGATTTGTTATTATCTTCATTTTCATAGTTGAGGAAACTGAGGAAAAGAAAGCTTAAAAGACTTGCCCTGGATCATATAGATAATGTTTCTAGGACAGATTTGAACATAATTTCCTACCTCTAAGATTTTCACTTTAGCCAGTTCTCTTCACTGTGTCATTTAGTTGTCCTATCAGTGTATATACCCTTGTCACAAGAGAGAATAAAAGAATCAAAGAATGAATACATGTTATATTTAAAAACAAAAATAAAAATACTAGAGTGGGTTGAGCAAGTTTTACTGAACTTGAATTCACCTGGACACAATAATATTGCCATAAGGAAATTAGGGAGTATTGCTAAAGATTTTTAAGTCTTAGTCAAGATACAGAAAATTTTAAAGGCATATGTGAGACTTTCAGCAATCTAAGAAATCAATAACAAGTATTTCCAAAAAGAAAGTAAGATTTGGGAAATGAAATGCTAAGTAAGAAAATGATGTCTAATAAGAGAATGTGGAATTTTGGACTATGACCTAAAACTTATGAATTTTATGGGTTGAATTCCATCTAAGAAAGGCAAGCAAAAATGCATTGCTCAATAGCCTTGTAAATGTCACCAAAAGAGCTAAAAAGGAAAAGGTAAGGTAGCAGGGTTAGGGGAGGGAGAAAAGGGGAAAATAGGTAGGATATAGGAATTGATCATAGAAATAGAACAACCAAGGTACCAGACCTGAACAATAGCTATAATATAGGAAGATGAGTCATACAGATGGACACCCAGTATTTCACAAGACAAACTCTAAGAAAATAGAAATCAATAAAATCCATGACCTCAGATGTCCATGTATAAATACAACCAATATGTGGGAATTAAGCAAATTGAACTAGAGATTCTCGTGAAAATTGGTAATTTTAATAACTTATATATCACTGAGAGTTGAAGAGACTAGAATATGGCTCTGAAATATTCAAAACAAATAGGGTTGATTAAGAAGTTATAGTTTTGGGAACATATCAAAGAATCAGAAAAAGAAAACTTGTTAGCATCTGAGTGAAGAAACAATGCAAGGAGAAACAGAATGGATGTCACCATCATAAGAATATATTAAAGTATAGAGGAAGTGGAAATAAAAAAAAATAGATCAAGAGCTGAAGAAACTAATAACTAGTCAAGCATAGAGAAGAAGAGAAAATTTAATTATATAAAGACGTGCTACAATTCATGATTTCTTTTTTTTTTCTTTTTTTTTTTAATTTTTTTTTTCAATTCATGATTTCTTAACTTACATTAATTTTATCATTCAAAAGATAGATAAAACAACAAAGGAACTTTCTATTCTAAATTTAATTTTCACTAACATAAAGAATTGCTATCTGAAACACAAATTATATGAACCTTATGAGAGAAATGATCAATTTATCTTAGAATTTTTGATAGAAAAGGTGAGAATATCAAATTTAGTTTGTCATATTCCCTAGGTTTTGGGGTAGGTGATTCTAATTCCATGTTTGTCCTCATTGAAGGTATTTAAGAACATGACTGAAAACACATGGTTAAAAAAACATGGTAGCAAGCATACGGTCTTTTTTCACTCCATTGGTGACTGGGAAACCTCAAAAGCATTGTTTAAAACCCAGACAAGTAAATCATCATGCAATTGACATACTATATTGATGAAATTTTCTGAGTAACCAAATTTTGACATAATTTTTCATAAACAGAATTGAATTAGGCCAAAGGAAACATTAGATACACAAAATTAGAGAGGCTATACCAAATGTTCATATGGACTATTTGATTCCAACCCATGGCAGAATATTTTAAGCTCTTGTTGGTCTGATCATCCACAGTCAGAACACTAATATAATGATGTCATTTTGGTCCTCTTTGAGAATGAAGGACAGCAATCAATGATGAAACTAAGTTTTAGAAGAGCAAAATTCAAAAGGTTCAGAGAAAGAATAGGTAGGATTCTGTAGACCAAAACTATAGGAGAATAGACAGAATGGAAAATTCTTAAGAATTAAATTCTGAAAGCACATAAATTAAAACAATCTGATGTCAAGGAAGAGAAAATTGTTTAAAGAGTGAATGAAAATCACCCAAATACAATTGGAAAAAAAAATCATTAACTAACTTGGATATTTTAAAAAGTAATATACAGAAGACTATAGAGTTTTATAATGGCATGTGCAAAAGCATTGATTAACAGTTTTTAAAAATAGCCTGAGTAACTCAAAATCATCTAAGGCTGGTACACTATGTATATCTCTATAATCTAATCCTTTCTTGTCTTTTTTTTTTTTTTAATATGTTTATTTGTTTGGTTTTGCTTTTTAGTTTAGTGAAGGAAAAGCATGATCAAAGAAATAATACTTCAACTTGGATGTTGATGTCCAGCTTTTATTTTGGTTCTGTTTTCACTTCTAAGAAAAGAATAAAAATGTCCAAGAAGTAATAGAAACCCAACATAAGTAGAAAGATAGTAGGAGACCACTTGCTTGCCCTTCACAAATTCAAGTTAAAAGGCCTAAAGACTCATTCTTGGGGTCTGAGAGAATTAGGTATATCAAGTCATTATCCATGATCTTTGAAAAATCTGTGAAGATTTTAGGTTGCATGATCAACAAAATAGAGGGCTAGACATTTTCTCTGATCCTCATGACCTCTAAAAGATCAGCCTCATAAACTAACCACAGAGAAAGCCAATTCCTCATTCTAAATACATTCACTCAAAACCCCTCTGAAATTGGTCACCACTCTCACAACACTGCACAGCACATTTGATGGGTATGCAACTTAATTCAATTCTCTTTTTTCCTCATTCCACCTCCACATTGGGAGAGGGAGATGCAGGAAAGCAGTAAGCTTGCATTGTCTGAGATGTAGTGATGTATTGAGTTGAAACAATACAGAAATGAGGAAAGGGGAGATTGGGGTAAAAAGCCAGAGTATATGTGAAAATCTGAGGAAAGAGGACTAACATCCATAGGAGTCCAGTTCTATACCCTCAGAAATCACTAAGGACAGAGACAGATTCAAGTGAAAAGTGGATTTCCCAGTGGATAAGGAGACTGAGACAATTTTGAGATCTAATTCCAAGAGAGACTGCTATCAGAGGGGAGAAGTCAGGAAGTGAACAACAGGGGAATATAAGAAAAAGAAAAGGCAAAAAAGAAGAAAACTCAGTTGAAAACTAAAGATCAGTTGAAGATCAAGTACAAGCAAATTAAAATAATAGAAAGACATCAATAATAGTGGGAATGTGGTCTCCAGATTATTTAAATGAGTTTATTTGTAAGGCAAATGAAAATGTATCAACTTTTGATGTAGAAAACCCTTTGGATTCCCAGGATAGCACAGAACTCTAACATAATGTTCCCATATGGTTTAAAAGGGAATTGTGAAAGCAGAATTTATGGCTGCACAGGAGAAGTAATCAACAAGATAGAAAAATGTGAATACATGGTGGCAAATTTTAACAAAGAAACAAAAGAAAGAACACTGTCTGGGAATGCAAATACACAGAAGTAAAGGACAATTTTAAAGAAGAGGAACAAAAAAAAATGACATTAAAAGGAAAAAATGATCTTTATATCAGTAAAACATATTGATCTTGAAGATAGAATGGATAAAGACAAATTATGGGTCATAGATCTAATAGAAGAATGTGAGAGGTCAAAAAACCTGAACCACTAAATGCAAGAAACATTATAAGAAAACGATTTAATACTTCTGAACAAAGAAAAAACAATTGCCAATTAAAAGATTCCACAGAGTGCCTCCAGAAAACCTGTAGAAAATAGGTTAACTGCTACAGGGGAAAAAGGGACAAATGTTTCCTTTTTCAAAAAAGGAAATAAAATACCCTGTAAGAATATATTGACTATAAGCTTTAATTTAATTCCTGGTAAAATTCTAAAATGTATTATTAAAAAGGGGGCAATTATTAAGGATCCAGAAAAGGAAGCAACAATCAGCAAAAGTCCCCATGACTCCACAAGAAGAGACTTCATTTCCTTCACTACTATAATTTCATTTTCTTGACATAATAGAGTAGCAGATCAATGGAATATTTTTTAAAATCACCTATATTTTAACAAAATAGGGCAAGATAGGAATATGTAGGCTATATATGAAGAAGCATATAAAATTAGAGTAAGAATGGAGGAGGTAGATTAGACGATGAGTTCCCAGTATTCTTCTCTGCTGAGACCAAACTTAGCATATTCTGTTCAATTCTGAGTACCATAGTTTATGAAAAGCATTGATAAGATGAAAATGATTTGGAGGAGGGTTTTCTGAAGAACAAAAACTCTACAGATAATGCTGCATCTGGCTCAGAAAGAACATTGTAGGTACCTTCAATCATTTGAAGAAATGGAAGAGGTATTAGAACTGCAATGCTGAGTTGCTAAGAGAAAACTAGAGGCAATGGATCAAAGTTGTAGGACTTTTAGAATTCTTAGATTTTGTGAGAGTTTAAGTTCAAGTTGCAGTTTCCCCCCCAAAAAAATGCTTTAAACTACTAGAAACTTTTCTCTAAGGATTAAGAATTGTATTCACATATATTGCTAGGCATTGGATATGTGAATTGATAAGAATAACTAGTCTCTGTAAGTAATAATTATAAAAGCTAACAATAAACTAATATTTATATAGTGCTTCCTAGGCACTAGGCAACGTGCTAAGTACTTTGCAATCATTATCTCATTTGATCCTTATAACAATTCTAGGAGGTAGGTACTCTAATTGTTTCCAACCGAATGAGGAAAAAGAGGCAAAAGGAAGGTGAAATGACATATTCATGATCACAAAGCTAATAGTATCTGAGGCTGGTTTTCCAAATTCTAGGTCCAGCATACTATTCACTGTACTTCTTTGCTATCCCTAACCTAAATTGACTATAACACCACAGAAGAATTCAATCTGAGTATGGTCAAATTATAAAAAACAAGATAAACACCAGAGAAGAGACATGGTAATACATTCTCCCAATCTTTTGTAAGCACTGGGATATACCAGTATGGAGCATTGTGTACTACAGCATATTGCTTTTTTTCATGTTTATTGACTTGCTGATTTTTTTCTATTATTTCTTTTAAAACAAAACAAAATTATGTTATAAGGGAAGTCTGAAGGTAAGAAGAAGATACAGGTAATTCCTTTGCAATTTATAATCTTAGAGAGTTGACTAGGAAGACAGAGATTTAGTGATTAGCCCAATGTCATACTGCCAATATGTACCAGAAACTGGACTTATTTTGGTTTTTTCTAATTCTGAGGGCTACTCCCAGTCTACTATACTTCAGAACCAGTGATTAGACATTAGGATCCATGAACTAAATAGCCATTTTTTTTTTTAACTTTTTTATATCTCTCATAAGCATCTAACTCACTACCAGACATAAAATGAGGAGTATATAGGAGTCATACTTATCTATTTTCCATTAACAAAAGTGAAAAGTACCCTTTCCCCATATTGCAACAAGAGAAATATGTGTGCATAAATATATAAAGAAATGTGAAAAATAACTATATGAGAATATGATTATATATATGTAAGTATATATGTTTATATATATATATATATATATATATATATATATATATATATACCAGTATCCCATATGGTTTTAGCTACTCTACATGTGTATCCAGGGATATATTTTTTTTTTAATTTAATAGCCTTTAATTTACAGGATATATACATGGGTAACTTTACAGCATTAACAATTGCCAAACCTCTTGTTCCAATTTTTCACCTCTTACCCCCCCCACCCCCTCCCCTAAATGGCAGGATGACCAGTAGATGTTAAATATATTAAAATATAACTTAGATACACAATAAGTATACATGACCAAAACATTATTTTGCTGTACAAAAAGAATCAGACTCTGAATTATTGTACAATTAGCTTGTGAAGGAAATCAAAGATGCAGGTGTGCATAAATATAGGGACTGGGAATTCAATGTAATGGTTTTTAGTCATCTCCCAGAGTTCTTTTTCTGGGTATAGCTAGTTCAGTTCATTACTGCTCCATTAGAAATGATTTGGTTGATCTCGTTGCTGAGGATGGCCTGATCCATCAGGACTGGTCATCATCTAGTATTGTTGTTGAAGTATATAATGATCTCCTGGTCCTGCTCATTTCACTTAGCATCAGTTCGTGTAAGTCTCTCCAGGCCTTTCTGAAATCATCCTGTTGGTCATTTCTTACAGAACAGTAATATTCCATAATATTCATATACCACAATTTATTCAGCCATTCTCCAACTGATGGACATCCATTCAGTTTCCAGTTTTTAGCCACTACAAAAAGGGCTGCCACAAACATTCGTGCACATACAGGTCCCTTTCCCTTCTTTATAATCTCTTTGGGATATAATCCCAGTAGTAACACTGCTGGATCAAAGGGTATGCACAGTTTGATAACTTTTTGAGCATAGTTCCAAACTACTCTCCAAAATGGTTGGATTCGTTCACAACTCCACCAACAATGAATCAATGTCCCAGTTTTCCCACATCCCCTCCAACAATCATCATTATTTTTTCCTGTCATCTTAGCCAATCTGACAGGTGTGTAGTGGTATCTTAGAGTTGTCTTAATTTGCATTTCTCTGATTAATAATGACTTGGATATCCAGGGATATTTAAACAACTTTTGTGCAATATAAAGAGTGCTATATTTGAAGTTGGAGAACTTGAAATTGCCAATCACTTTCTGACTGTGAGAAAGTTACTAAACCTCTTAAGTTAATGAATATCTAAATTACTGAAAATGATCAAGTAAAGGTTGATCCCTTTGAACAGTATCTGTAAAGAGGAGATTCCTGAATGGATTATGGAAATTGGCTCAATGGATCTCTCAAAAATTTTTCTTCAAACCTTTTAAGAGTTAGTTTTCTTTGTTCTGTATTCATCACTGTGCTATCTTGTTATTTTTGCCTGTTGGCCAGGACTAACTTCATTTGCACATATTTAGAATTATAAGATTTTAGAGGAAGCCTACATCTGGAAGGTCCTGTAAAAAGCTTTGAACAAAATGTATAAGAGGACTTTCTATAATCATTCAGAACTTGGAACAAATCTTTCCAGTAGAGCTGCTGTTATTGCCATTCATTTTTGGCGGGGAGGGGAGAAGGGGAGTGAGAAAGAAAGAATTAAAGAAAGATAACAATGACTATCCCAACATTTTGGAGTGTATCTGAAACTACATTGTAAATTTCCTAAATCATAGTCCTTTATTTAACCACTAGGAAGAAGACCCTATTACTACAATGTAACCAACGCTAAAATATTCTGCTAATGTCAAGACATTTGATCTGAAGCCACAACTTAACATCTTGATGTTGGCAAATGTGGGTTGGCACTCTCATAAGAAGGGCTGCTTTGTTTTGTGTGTTTAGTGTTTTTGTTTT
Source organism: Sarcophilus harrisii (assembly GCF_902635505.1). Classification (NCBI taxonomy): domain Eukaryota; kingdom Metazoa; phylum Chordata; class Mammalia; order Dasyuromorphia; family Dasyuridae; genus Sarcophilus; species Sarcophilus harrisii. The sequence continues at coordinate 388,660,006 of NC_045426.1, forward strand.
TGTTTTTATTTTTCAGGGGAAGGAACTGGGGAGGATTGGTGTGAATATATGCTTGCATTTAAAGATAAACTTTAAAATGACTGAATGAGACAGTCCTCCTCTGTGTTTTGGCATTATATTATTCTAGTCAAACTTTGACGATATGATACTTAATCATAATAGAAAGTAGTTTGAAAAAGTTGACATTTTCTAAAACCCCAAAGAGTGATTCCTTATATATGATAGTTTGCTTTCAGGGGGCTCAAAATAATTTAAATGCTTTTTCTCACTAATTTCTGCAAAAAATATTGTAAGTCAGAACAAATTCATATATATATATATATATATATATATATATATGTATATATGTGTGTTTTTGTTTCCATGTTATATATAAAGACATATATTATATAGCATACACATATGTGTGAATACATACATATAGAAATGTATATCTATATGTAGGAAGAAAGAGACAGAGCAAGAAAGAAAGAGATAGAGACAGAGAGAGACAGAGAAAAAGAGAAAGAGAGAGAGACAGAGACAGAGAGACAGAGACAGAGACAGAGACAGAGAGAGAGAGAGAGAGAGACAGAGAGAGAGAGAGAGAGAGAGACAGAGAGAGAGATTCTTTTTTTATAGCTAATAAAGAGAAAAGTGGGCAGGGAACCCCGCCCAAGAATTCCTTATACTTATAGCAGGGTTTTATCTGATTTGCTTTGCTCACTGCCTTTTACAAACAAGCTCTGTGTTGGAGCTCTTCTGAAGCAAATAAACTGCTTTTCCTAATCTTCTAACTTTTTTTAATTTCCCAACCCCTTCCTTTTGAAATCATTTAAATATGGAGTTTGTTTCGCTTATTTCCTATAGTTAGAACAGGGAAGAGAGAATAGGTCCAGATTAATTGAGGAGTTGCATTGAAACCAGCATCTTAGGAAAGAACATGAGAATCAAGTTAGAGTGACATTAGGCTACATGCAAAAGACATCCTTTGAGTAAAAGGTAGCTGCAAAGGGAGTTCTATATTTGTCCTTGCAGTATTAAAAAAAAATCTTATTTTAGAGTATCAGAGATGACTACTTAGCCCTACTGTCAAATGAAAATCAGACTAGAATCTTGGAGACATAGCCCCATTTAAATAAAGGTTGAAGGTCTCACTGCCACTTTCCAAGTATTTTTTTTTTCTTATTTATTAATTTTTTAATGGCATTTTTTTTCTTTGCTTCCTTGGGGAGATCTTCAGGCTATGGTTCTTTGCCTTTGAACATCCTCAAGTCAAGCATCAAGAAAAGGTGATGAGGGCTAGGGAGGCTCCCCTGACATTTGGTGTACAGGCTCCAGCCTTTGCAATTACAGGCCACCTTTCTAGCAGACGGTAATTGAAAAGTGTGAACCACATGGGCTCTAGTCAATAATGGCGTCAGCACACAAATGACACTCAGAGCTTTCTGTGTTCACCATCCACCGATCTTTGCTTTTCACCTTTTATCCTTCTCAGCATCATGACTTAATCCACTCTAATGAGGTGAGCTTGACTGCCAAAACCCAGCAGCCACACAGCTCTCTTCTGGTACAGCTTGGGGTTTGCAAGGAGTAAGAAAACAAGTGACTTTGTCAGCCTTCCAAAAAAAAAAAAAAAAAACATATATATATATATATATATATATATATATATATATATATATAATTAGGTTTTCTTTTTTTCCTCTGTCCTTCCTACCATTTCCCTCCCCAATACCTCCCAACCCTGATTTGACTCGGGCAAGTTTTCCCCACATCCTGCCTGGGAATTCAGCCAGCTCTATAACCTTTGCTCATCTTTAAGTCAGCATTGACTCAAGGTGGCCAGAACATTTAAGTTATTGTAGTACATGCTTCTCTTAGCTTGAAGGGCATTATTGGTGGCCACATGTCACTGTTTACAAACAGCAGGTGACTGCCAACAGTAGCAAGTGTGTGAATTCCCTCTTCTTTCTTTTCCTTACCCATCTGTCCCTGCCGCTTAAGTTGTAAGGGTATATATATTATATATATATATAGAGAGAGAGAGAGAGAGAGAGAGAGAGAGAGAGAGAGAGAGTGAGTGAGTGTGTGTGTGTGTCAGGGAAGAAAGCCACAGAGGAAAAGACGATATCCTTGACCAAAATACTGAGTATAGAAAATCATCTACTTCTGTCTAATTTAGCCACAGAACTTGAAGGAGAAAAGGATTCACTCCATTGGCTCAGTTGATCCCATATGTTCTCCTTCCTCTCTTGCATAACATAGCTTGAGTACAAATGGTAAAAGAGATTCAGTGTTATCCATATGACACTCAGAAATACCCTACTGCTCTGCATATTCCATGGCAGTCTATATTAATTATTAGCATTTTTTTTTCCCACAGGCTACATCCTGCTTCTCTGTGTGTATCAATTTCAGAAAGCTACAGGCGTGTGCTGCATTCACAGGTGAATCAGCTAAGCAGTGAGCTCTATTTCACAAATGAATGGCAGATCTTCACTTCAACCTTTGTCATTCAACCAGCTTGCATGGCTCACATCCCTGTTGTTGGTGTTGTTTTGTTTTATTTAATTAATTAATTTTTAGTGACTGCAATGCCATATTTCCCTTTAAGAAAGCATTAGGCCCCCAAATCACACACAATACACTGAATGCCCATGGGATTAGGCCACATGGCCTTAGTCAATGTATATCTAACCAAGGAAAGGAGAGAGAAAATTTTGGCTGTTACATGACTTGGACCTCCCTCCCTTTTCTCCAGCCTTAATCTGATTTTTGCCAGCTTCTTTTGATCTCTCAGGGGCAGACAAGTCAGGTCCACAAGTACAGATGGAGTAAATATGGAGATTAGCCCCTCCTCCTACTGCATTAGCTCCTAATACCTGATTAAGTCTAGAATCACGCAATTGTCTCAGTGCTGGCTATCAGAGCAGTGGAGCTCAGAAGGGGGCAGGATGAAGGCTGATTTTGTAATGGATACTTATTTTATCCCAGTGCTCTAAGAAGATTAGGCCTGAGGGTGTCACATTAGCCCTGATCTCTGGGCCCCTGGTCGTCTCTTGCCGTTTTCAAACATCTCTGCCTCAGCCTTAGAACAAACAGGCAGCTTGGACTCTGTGGCCCCATGTTGTGGCATGAATAATTGCACATTGCAAACTGTTTGAACATCACAAAGTGCTGTGTAAATTACCCAGTTTGGGCTTGAGCCGAAATGATTTGGGGTGACTTATTGAATCTTTTCACAGTCCAGAATTAAACTTTCTCCATCTCTAACCACAGGCAGAGTAGAATGAAAGTTAAGTCTTGGTTGACAGTATTTCTCCTCAGATCAACCTTTGTAAAAAGTCAAAGAACAGGCTCAGTGTTCACATAACTTATCTGCACTTCAGATTTTCTGGCCAATGAGAATATGAACTGCAATAGCAAAACATTGCCCACTCAGCCTAAATATTAACTTGTCATTGAGACAAATAAGCAGTAACCAATAAACAAAACCAAAACAAAACAATCAGGAGGGAAAAGAGATATCCAAAATTATCCATGTGAAATGTTCTTAGAGGTATTATGGTAACCTTTCCATAATAAATAAATAAAACCTTTCCATAATAAGGAAGGTTTATGCAATTTTAATTTAGAAACAGAGTAGCTCTTCAATTGTCAAAAATACACAAAATTAGAAACAAACCAAAAAAGAAAAAAACCTTTTTTTTAATTATGAGAGAAAATTAATTTGAGTAAACAAGACTAAGCATTAGACTTTTCCCCCCTTCTTTGCATCTGAATCATTTAAAGTCAAGGTATCTAAAATCTATTTATTTGCAAACTGGTTACCAGTTCCCAATTATCATTTGCATAGGGTCAGATGTTTAAAAAGAATTGTCCAGATATGTGAAAAATCTATTTAAACAGCGCATTTGTACATATTTCTTGTAGGGTGACAGAAGGGTGCCTTTAACTAGTACTTTGTCAAACTCATTAACATACAGAAGGCATATTGTAAAAATGGAGTTTAAAAGGAGTTAATTATTGTAGGAGTCTTCTCTCTGTTTTCAACTGATCTATCAAATCATTTGGTATAAATATAAATTTCTTTAGAAAGGAAACAAAAAGGAGAATACTTGCATATCAGAACTAAAGGTTCCTTAGTAAATCAAGTATGATACAAAGATTGCATTGTTAAAGATGATTGTCCAAAAAAGCTCTTGTGACTAAAAATCTTGAAGAGATGAAGAAATATTTTTAGTGTCCTGTTGGTTACAGAAGATAACAAACAACAACAAAAAAGTAATAAGAAACCAACAGTTAAGCATTTTTAAATGATGCAAGTGTAAAGTTTTAAATTGGATATAACAGGGGAAAGAATGTTTAGAGGCATAATGGTAAAGATAAAAAAAAATAATGTACTAAAGATTGCCATTGAAAGTCTCTTTTGTATAATTTTTCATGCTCTCATTATTAATGATACATATATTTGCTTTCAATAGAAATGTGGTTTTTTTAAACTATTTTTATTAAGAATTTCTGGTTCTGCCTAGTAGATTTTCAGAATACATTTCTAAAATTGGAAAATAAATGAAGCCCACAGATATAGCATAGCATTCCTATTTTTCTTTGAATATAGTATTTCTTTATATTATTAGTAAGGCATGTTTATCAACTAGTATGGGCCAAGAAAAATTAACAGCCAGTCATAAAAATTATATGCTTTGCTTTAAAAGGATAAGCATGATTAAGCAAAGGAAAAGATCTTTAAAAAGATGTTCTGTACTCTACCTGAAAGGCAACTAAAGTATTGGAACCACCAGGAACCCTACAAAAATCACAGATTTTAGCACACATTTTAAATTATTATCTTGAATCCAAAATGCAAAGGCAGTTTGAGGAAGATACAACTATCCTAACTTGTCTGCCCATATTCCCCACAGTGGACTGTTCCCTTAACATCTACCTCTCAGAATAGTTGTGAGAATAAAATTAGATAATATTTTAAAATATTTTGCAAACCTTTAAACCTACTTTATATGTGATAGCTATTGTTATTAAATGCAGTTATTTGATTGTTTGAAAATATAGTGTGTGATTTACACAATACACATATGTAAAAAGTTATGAACTTTTAACAGACTCTCAAGGATACTACTACTAGTAATACAGAAAACAGGTAATTTTAAGGAATCATTTATAACTAAAATAACTAAATACTTGTCATAAATGATTTTTTATTTTAATTACCTGGGCAATTGGGACTCTGGACTTTTCAGAGATTTAGCACAAGAACCCTTTGTAGGAGGAAAGGGTTCTTTTGCTAAATAAATATCTGGTTTCTCTGGAAAATTGTATTTTGCTAAGGTCTGAAACTCAAAATATACCAAAATAAATATATATTTCAAACAAAATCAAAAAGATGCATTTTAAATGACTTGAAGTAATTTTGTAGATAAACACTAAAAGGGTTTAGAAGAGATAGGTTTATTTTAATACTGAAGTCAAAGTATAAATTAAATAAGAACCCACTCAATTATTATTTTTGGTATCTCCAAAATTTGTTGGACTCATTAAGTTCCTTAGGACTTTTATCGAAGTGGCAAACCTCAAATACTTTAAGGTCATCTAAATAACATGCCACTCTGTGTCCTGAATAAAGAATATCCAAGGAATTTGATTTCCTTAAGTTGAACATTATTTTCCAAACCTTGAGAGTTCTTTCTATGGCCTTCTCAGATATCTGATGTATATAAGGAAATTACTCCCTGAGAATCAGTAGGGGAGATTTCCAGATTTCAAAACTATCTTATCTGTAGTGAAAACCATATCATAGCCCTGAATTATAGATAGTTCCTTAGGTCCACATGAGAAGAAAGTTTGAGAATTCTTTAGCATCTGTCCAACATTTAGCAAACACATTCCAGGGATACCTCATGATATGTCACTATTATATGGTCACCACAGTATGCTAGAAGGTATCTTTGAATATTTCGCTAGAGTATAAAAGGCAATATATCTTTTGTTAGAAAGTCATGTTAATGAGATTCTCAGTATTTACTATGGTTGCACAGTGTAAGTATACAATTAATGTTTGGAAAATCAATAAATTGATGAAGCCAAAATTACAATTTAATGTATCTGTTAGGTTGTTTTGTTCCAAAGTTACAAAATAACTAGATTTCTAATTGTGGTTAACTGTCATGAAAAATAATGTTGGTTATGAGAAAAACTGGACAAGAGAATTCTGTGGATAAAAAAAAAATCATCTCTAGATGATAAGAATAATTCAAAGTTTGTACTCCAACAAAGATCAAAACTTTTAATATCTATAAAGGAATAAATTATACACAAGTATATATATATATATGTATATATAACATACATTAAAAGGTAAAGGATAACCTTAAGATTTTCAATAAATAGATTTTTAATGACAATAAGCTAAATAAAAGTACAATGGAATTAGCATCAGCACCACTGACCCAAGTAGCTTATAATCAAAATGGAGAAAGACAATACATATCTGAAAATTTAAGGAAGGAACATAAATAATTTCAAAAGCTAAAACTGCTAAGAAAATTTATCCTTAAATGTTAGGGTAAAGAATTTATACTTTATGCTTTGTTCTGAAGAATAAAGCAATCAAAGTTCTCAAAACAAGCCTAATATCATTTTATGGTTCACAATGGAGGGGCAATAAGGCAATAAGGGTACCAGTTAAGGGACTATTAAAATGGTCCAAGCATAAGGTCACAAGGGCCTTAACCAACTGAGATAGCTTAGAAGGATTAAAAAAGAATGAATCATCTGGCAACTGGTAAAAAGATTTTTTCTATTCTTCAAAAATATAATATCTGATTTTATCACCTATCATAATTTTAATGTGTTTAAAATATGCTCCTATGTGTTATTTCTTATAGATAGTCAGTATGGCACAATGGAAAATGCACTGTATTTATAGTTTGAAGACTTGGCTTCATATCCCATTTCTGCTATTTATTACCTTTATATACGTGGTCAGGTCACTTTGCTTTTCTAACCATGGGTCCTCAAATGTAAAAAATAAAAATTAAAAAAAAAAAAGAGAGAGAGAAGAGAGAAATAAATTGGATTATATGACCCTTTAGAGTTCTCTTCCAGATCTAAATCTATAGTTCTGTTGTTTCCTCATGTTACAATAACTTAAAATAACCCAGGGGAGGGAACGATGTAATGACCCCAATGGTATGGTTGATATCTCTTTCTTCGTCTTTTTTTGTTTGTTTGTTTATTTCAGATGAAAAGATTGAGTTCAGCCTCAAGCCCCTAGTGAGGGAAAATTTCTAGCATCTAAACTAGTATAGGTTGTCTGCTTAACCTTACATTGATATCCAATTCTAGTTAACTCCTGGCATTTCTGTAGTCGAGGCAAAATTCAGTTACTGGAAATATCTTGGTAATGAAAGAATAGATGACATAGTACCTGTGGATAGTCAGGGATTGGGAAGGCAGTTTCAAGAAAAAGACAACCTTTTCTTGTGACTTCCTTCACTTGTTTTTTTTTTTTTAAAGAGGAAAATAAAAAACTACTTTAATATTGAGATCAATATTCAATTAAACTTTCCTATAAATAGTTTACACACAGCTCAGATTAAAGTAAGCTACACAAATATCTACTTTAATACTTAGATATAAAACTGAATCTCTTTCTGAGTCCAAAAGTCTGTCCAGGTGCAAAAAAAGCTAATGCAGACTTCTTCTGTCTTGGTCAACTCATTCCTAAGCCTAATGTTGAAGCACCTTATAGATGGATAGATAGGTAGATAGATATAGAAATATATTTGTATATATATATATATATATATATATATATACACATACACACACATATGTATGTGTATATATATATATATATATATTTGCTTATGGCTACATAATATTCAAACTCATGTTTCATGAGCAATAACTAAAAACTTTAAAAATTAAGAGAAAAAATAATAATTTTTTCAATTTACTTCAAATGTAAATGCTTTGACATTTCTAAAGATTCATGGTTTCATCAAGGTATAAATAAGGTATATACCTTACCCAATGCCAATCATAACTTTTACTTCTTGCCTTAGTTACCAAAAAAAAAAATGTGGGGCATCTAGATAGTGCAGTGGGTAAAGCACTAGCCCTGAAGTCAGGAGGACCTGAGTTCAAATGTGACCACAGACACCTAACACTTGCTAGCTGTGTGATCCTAGGCAAATCACTTAACCCCAATTGCCTAAGCAAAAAGAAAAAAAAAAGTGCTATTTCAGCATAAACTCCATCAACTGGCAGTCAATCTGTGATTATGAGTCTCCCTACACTCAATAGGCTTATCCTCTAACAAAAGAGGATCTTATCAAGGAAGTCTTTTCAGTTTGGTAGGAAGGACCTGTCAAAACTTCTATTTCATTATCCAAGTCTTCAGAATCTAGAATCACCTTAGTAAAGAGAATAAGATATTTGAGTAAGATATTATTAGCATTTAGTGTAGTGTCTGATGTTATATGTATATATGTATGTTATATATACACATATGTGTGTGCATGATTCTTACCTTCAAGGAGTTGACATGGGAAGATAACCTGTAAATAATTTTGCATGCAAGATGTATTCAATGTAAATGGAAAGTAATCCAGAAGGAACATTCCAGCCTAAGCACCTATCCAACTATTCCACTATTTTGCAAATACCAAAAAAATGCATATGATTACTTTTGATTACAATGCAAAAAATGGGGTCACATTCTATAGTTAAGGGAAAAAAAGACCCATTTTGAAACTTATATAATTAGGTAGTATAAGCATGTACCCAGGATTTTGAAATGTACCCAGAAATGTGTTGGAGTAGAGCAGCTATTTACCTGCCATCAGCAATATCAATCCCCTCACATCTTTTTCTTTCATTTGTATACGGATTTTTTCTGCAATTATGCAGGACTGTTTGGATTCAGAATCCCCATCCTCCTTCCCTAGGGTTGAAAAAAGTCCTCTGAGGAGATACACACAAAGGTCAGATTTAAGAAAGGAAGTGGTACTGCTTTGAAATAGCGAGGGTTATTTCAATAATTACCTAGTTTAAGTGAGTTCAGGGCACCGAGGGCTACAGCTTTACTTGTTCTGGCAAAACATGCCACAGGCTCTTTAATAATGACATGAGATCTTAATCTGTTAGCCCTCTCTCTATTTCTCTAGCATCTACCATCACGGTTCCTAAGCTGGATCATACACATGCCGGTCCTTCTAGCTTCATTTATACAGACAGAGAAGAATGACCTAATGTATCTGGGGGTATTCTGAAGCAGAGTCAAGCTTCTAATAGTCATTCCCTACAATTCTAATTGTTTAGACCTTGATATTCTCCCCTCTATTCCGATAAGTATTATTTACCCCCAGATGAAGCCTTACCCTCTACTTCCCCTACCAAAAAAATAGCTTCAAATGGTAGAATCATCATACTAAGCCAAGCTTTGACAAAATAAGATTGCTTTAGTCTCTCCCTGGAAGTCATTGAGAAGTCCTCCTGGGATAATTGTAATACAAATGAATTTCAATTCTGGTTCTGATTCAATTCCTGGGAACCCTAAAATTGCTCCCTTGGTTAAGGTATGGATAGGTTAAATAGCTACTGGAAGATAAAAGTCCAGTAGTTAGCTGGGTTATCACTAACCACAGGGCAACAGAGAATTTCTATGACACTATCTAAATAATATATTAGGCATCCTTTTATTCTGAATTTATCATTATTTTAGGATATGATCATGTCATTTGAACTTTATGTCCACAAAGAATGTTGTGTTCATTTCACTAAAGCCTTTAAAAATATATATATCTGCTATATACAAAAAAGAAACAAAGAGAAAAGTTCTAGGTAGACAAAAATTAACAGTCCCTGCTGACAAATAGCTTGCATTTCACAGAAAAAATACAACATGTGTACATACAAGAAATATAAATATGACATCTCCTAGCTTTAACTCATGTCTTATGTCCCTATAGAGAGAATTGCCTCAAGTTCAAAGTAATCTATGGATTCTTGTTCCTAAAATTATAACTCACTGGCCCTCTATCAATATACTTAGCATTAATAGTCACCTGATAGACATAATAAGCTAAAAGCAAAAGCATAAACTATTGTATATTCTTCCACAAGGACACAGTACAAATAGGAAGAGTAGCCACATTCTTAGGACTTTCTAGTATAAAGACATACATATACAAATATACACATTCACACGTTTGTATATGTGGCCAATGTCACTTTCATGTTGGAACATCAACCTCTCTGCTGGGAAGGTCACTCAAATGGAGTCTCTATAGGAGTAGTAGCTCCACTATAATATGCCATAGCTGATAAATAAAGGAGAGCAGGAAAAAAAAAAAAAAAAAAGATCTTATCCTTCCCACTATACCTTCACTTATTCCCTAATTGAACATCAAGGGAAAAGGCAAAGATCAACATTTTTTAAGAATAGAGTTCTTCTCTTTGCTTCAAGATGTCATACATTTTAAAGCCATCTTTTGCCTCAACTATTGCTTGAAATATGGATTTCACTTTCTAAAGGGCTACCAAGAACATGACTGCTGATCCTTAGGCAGCTAATACCTTGCTGTCTTCTAACTCCATCAAATATGAACTAGAGAATTTCATAGTTAAAAAGGAGTAACAGAGCATAGAGATGATCTTTCCTTTTTATTCAAGAACTTAACCCTACATCATCTCACATTGTTGTCCACTTCTGCAATTTCATTAATTAAATTCCTGGAAAATCAGCTGATCTGGTTATGAGATCATTCTCCCAGAACACCCAATCACTCAATATATAAAGTATATATAAAGTAGTACAAAGCAATTTCCAGAGAGACTGTGAAGGACTGAAAAGATCAGAAAAGGCCTCATGTAGAGGTAGCAATATAGCCTTGATTTGAGAGACATGTACATCTCAAAAGACATGACAGGAAAAAAAAAATTATACACATTCAAGAGTGCTGTTATCTTGAAGAATTCCCAGGTGGAAAGACTAAAAAATACTCAAAACTACAGGAAGCACTCCCTTTCTTTTTCGCTCTCTCTGTCTGTTTTTCTGTCTCTGTGCCTGTCTGTCTGTCTGTCTCTCCCAAATTCAAATCCCATACCATAAGCTAATGTGTTTGTCAAGAAGTAATTGGGTCAAGATTGTGGAGAGTATTTTCTACCCCATCCCTATTCTGCCTATGAACAGTGATCGAAAGAGCATTCTTTGGTGAAAGAAAAAACCAGGAAGCTATTGACTTGTTATAATGTCTGGGGATCTGCCAAAGGAATCTGTGATGCTTTTTGAAAGATCTAGAGAGCTGTTGGAGAAGTGACAGTGGCTGATATCTCCTGAGGGCAGCAGCAAACTATAGTTCCCAGTTCCTCAAAACATCAAGAGACTGAAAATTCCTGGGACCCCTCCCTAATGAGTGGCCCTGTGTGACTAAGGCTATACAAGTCTCTGGGGAATGGTATTAATGTTTCCCATGAGTCCTTATCGGAGTTCTATTTGTTTAACTTGAAAATAGACATTGTCTTATTTTTTTTTTAACTTTGTGCTTTTAAGAAGAGGTAAAGAACAATACCTCATTTGATATTATATAATAAAGTTCTTAAACTCTCTGAATGGGAAAAATCAAACATCAAATATATCCAATTATTTTTTTTTTTAACTCAGATGGGAGGCTAGGCTCTGTCATAAGTATTACATATACTTATGTATTTGTACATATTAAAAATGTATCTGTCCAAAAAGTAGAAAATACAAAAAATATTTAAATATAAACAAATTGTTAATTTTAGATGAAGCATCATGAGTAAGATGTACTATAAACACATGTTATTTATTTCCAGACTGACACAAAGATCCTAAGTTATTTCATGGAAATATCAGACTCTTCTCCTTGAATTGTTTTTAAAAATAAAAGAGCAGTGCCTATCGAAATCCCAGCATACAAATTCCTCTCAGTTGAAAAAAAGGTTCCTTTCCTGGGATAATCTATTCACCATTTACATGGTTTCCTTGCCTTATCCCTGGGCTGGTTCACGTTCCACTTTTTGTTGGCAAGCACTACACTTGTGACCTGCTCACCTCAGTAGCATAATTTAGGATTCATTCTCTTAAGGAATCTGACTCATCTATTATCCTCTTAGCACCTACAGCCTTTCTTATCACTCTAGGTATAAGTAAAAAGAACATGGGAATTCATTTCCTCATCTAGTCAATGTTTATATTTCTTCCATCAGGGTATATAACTCTAGCTGTAAAGTATCAAATTAGGAATGTTTTCTCCTAGAGACTTGTCCTTTTTGCAAGGTTTACTCTGTTATTCACTGAGACTCATCCAAGAATTGGGTTCTTGTACATTCCCATATATTGACATATAATATACCACTGTCCTCTGGAGTTCAACCTTTGCCTTAGACGGTGGGAGAGACTGTCATAGAACAGTTATGACTCTACTTACAGATAACTGACCTACCATTTAAAGCACTTTGTAAAGCTGGAATCATAATATATATGTTGTATTGTTTATCATTATCATAGACAGAAAGACAAATCTTACCTCAATTTTGGCACTATTCTCTCTTCTTAATAATAGAGGTGTGTTTCCTTCCCCAGAAGATTCAACTGAACAAGCATTTTTAAAAGCACCTCCTATTTAAAAAATATTGTTAGGCACTAGTGGCAATTCAGGAATGCAAAGTTTACTCAAATACAAAATTCTTATTGTGGAAACTCCCTCCCCTTCATTCAGACTGGCAATTCATCTATAATTTATAATCTTAGGAATTTGACTGTGATTCTGAAAGATTAAATGACTTGCCCAGAATAGCATATGGCAGAGAAAGATACTATTATATTCAGATCTTCTTATTCCAAGGTCAACTCTCTACCCATTATATTTTGTTTAGTTGTTGGAAATAGAGAAAAATGAAATAGTCCTTGCTTTCAGGGAGTTTACATTTTACTAAGGGTATGGTTAAACATCAGGGAGAGGGGAGGCTATAGTGCATGCATACATAAGCAAATGCAAATTAATATAAGGAGAGAGAAAACATTAAAAAATTGGGAGAATTGGACAGAGTTCAATAATGGAGGCAGCACCTGAACTAACCCTTGAGAGAGTGTATTTTCCCTTTAAAGGATTAGTTCAAGAGCTATATTCAGTTTAGGAGAATGCATCAAAGAGAGAAATTTCAAGAAACTGTCCATTTGGAATAGAACACAGGATTTGTAAATGGGGTTGATGTGGGAGAAGACTTTAAAGGCAGATTGAAAACAAATTGAGGAATGACTTAAAAGTCAATTTGAAGAATTTGTTTTTTATCCTGTTAAAGTTATGAGAGGGAAGAAGAAAAAAATCAAAGAAAAGAACAAGTCTTGTGCAGCTGACTAGATCAAGCAACCTGGGTGATTGGAAAGATGGTGGTGTTCTAAAAAAAAATATATATATATAGGCATATATACATATGTATGTATATGAATGCATGTGGGTATATATATGGTATGTATGTATGAATGTATATATGCATGAATATATGTGTGTATGCATTTGAAGGAGGGTTAGATTTTAGAGACAAAGATAATGAGTTTCCTTTTGGATATAAGGGGAAATGATGATCATGATAATATCTGCAGGAGGATATATACAGCAAGCAGATGATGATACAGATTAGAATTGGAAGAGGGGAAGAGAAAGGGAAGGGGGTGGAGTTGTAGATTCAAATTGGATATATAGACTTGGGAGGAGAGCTACATGATAAATGAACCCATGGGAGAGGATGAAATCACCAAGGGATATTCCTCTCTACTTGTCCAGGAATTAGTAAAACATCACATTTGTCCCCCAATTTATTCTCATTATGGAATGGGTAGCAATACTCAAATTACTTATGGTTCTCAATGACAAGGACTAGTCACCACCTTCATCCCAGGTGAAGTTTTGTTCTCAGCATATTCCAGTAAAGTATGCATGCCTTGGGGGCCTGTTTGCAATTCTTCCAAGTCAGCATAGAAAGGGGGAGGTCAGATTTGGGAATTGTAACTATAGGTAAACTGGGATAACTATCTAAAGAAAAGAAAAGCAGGGACTACACCCACCTCATCCACACATACACCCACACACCCACATACCCACACATATATACACATAATGAAAAGTAAAACTTTTCTGGCTAAAAAAAAAGGGACATTACCTTTATATATAAGTAAAAATTATATGAAAAATGAATCAAACATCCAGAATATGGAAAAGTGTCCTCTATACTTTGTCATCACATTAGTATATCATCAAATAAAATAAAATATCAGTGCCATCTGTCACTTCAGGCTCCAGAGATTTTTGGGTTAAATAAACATCAGATAGACAAATTAATTCATTCATTAATTAAAAATAAATGGAATTAAAGCTTCTTCCCCAACTTTCTATGATGACCATACAGAAGAAACCATTTTCCTTCCATTGCTAAGGGGCCCACTTGCTGTTGGCTTTTCTGTACTCAGCAAATTTGACTAATCCTCTTCTGCTCCCCTGCTTTGGCCCCCTGCAAAGCACTCAATTGTTTCCTCCTATTTGAACTCTAAGCACTTGCTTAATTTTAGCCATATATATTCTCCCTTTCCTCTTAATATCTCTATGACTTTAGGATCTTTTGATTTTTTATAGCCAACTTCTTACTTATATGCAACGAACAAGTTTAGCAAATGGATAATTTACATTTAAGTTTTAAATAATCACTATTTAACAATGATCCCAAGGAGTCAGTTTTCTATTTTACAATAAATCTATTTCTAGTGTAAAAAAAAAAAGCTACTCCAGCTGTTATATGATCAATATGTGCACTGTGGCTAACATTCATGAACAATTAATAATTGTACTAACACTTTAAAAAAATTATGGGTTTTCTTGTTTTACTGATATTATTGCTTTTCATTAATAGTTTTTGAACAATTATGATATCGAGGAGTTCAATAAATAATAATTTGTGCATATGTATACTGTTCCCATGGCTAATGACTGTTTTGTTCATTTTGTTTGTTTGTTTTGTTTTGTTTTTAACACTCTTATGATGTATAATTGCCTTGTAGAAGACTAATAGAGAGATATAAGAAAAATGTAAGGATAGACTTTAAACTAATTTGCAGACCACTCAAAAGGATATTAGCAAATCAATAGAAATTAATAATTTGATACATTCCAGTGTAGTGATCTGCAATGTTTAGGGTTTTATTCATTTTTCAATTTGTTTTTTGGGGATATTTTCAAGAATTTAGATTTAGTAACTTTTTCATTGGTTATACCTAGAGAGCCTGGGAAAGGGTACCATTTATTTCACATAAGAAAAAAATATTTTTTCATTTTAACTGAATAAATATGTCATTGAAAATTGCATTTCCACCTATATGCTTCCCCCCATATTCAAGAAGGTTGAAGGGGGAAGGAGTCTGGTAACAAGATTCTTAAATCATTATACTAGAAGAAATTTGCAATTTCTTTTTTTCCTAAAGATCATTTGTAGATGAGAATAGAAGAACAAGAAATAGACAAAAAATGTATCTTCTACCGGTTTTATGGTGATTTCTTTTCATCATTTATGACAATGGAACATTGATGTCAATGGAAAATATTTCAGTCCTGATTTGCAATTGGAAGTGAAATTTAAGAAAATGTGACCAGGAAATATGGCTGGACTAAACCAAGTAAACACAGATGTTACTGGAATTAAAGCATCTTATAATTCTAAAAACATTGGTATTTGACTTAAAACATATTTGAAGGAAGAAGAGTTAGGAAAAATGGGGTGAGGAGTGATAAAGGATGATTTACTACCAAGAAAAGATGATCAAGAGAATACTAATAACTACAGCCAGTCCATAGAGCTGTTATTTCATTACTTTTAAAAGTTTGTTTTTGTGGATGATGTACATATAAATCATACATTTTCTTGACAATAATATGAGATCAGAATAAACATATTGTTTTTTTAAGCCAATTCTGAAAACTTATTATTTATCTAATTTGTGGGATAGGACTTCTATTTTCTACAACCAAATTTTCTTTTAAAAGTATCACTTATTTGATGTTAAGTCCTTTCACTTTCCTTGTTTGACTCACCTGCTAAAGCTGTTCTCTAACTTGTGAACATCCTTAATTAAGTGTGGTGTTTAGAACCAAACGCAAGACTGCAGATGTGATCCTTTACATTTTTTTCTCTTAATGCAACTAAGAATTATGCTAGTTTTTCAGCTATCACATTACACTGTTGTCTCATATTGAGCTTATATTCTCCCAAAGCACTTGGGTCTTCTGTATTATATGAACTGTAATCTAGCATTACTGTAATTTATTATGTAATTATGAAATAATAGATTTTTTATTTAAAAGTAAAATTTTAGAAGTATTTAATAAGTTTTTATAATATAACAATATTATAATTTTTCAAGTATTTTTGTATTTGCATATAACATTTTGGCTCTCTTCTATCTTTCTAAATTGATTCAAATCATACTTAATTTTTTTTTTAACCTGGATCCTCTGAAGAACCCCAATTCCAATGAAGTATAAAATCGTCTAGAACACAGTTAAAGAATATATCCTTGTGGTTAAAAAAAAAAATCAATAAGTAAACTTTCAAGGAAAGCTTGGAGAAAGGATAATGGTGATATAGAAGAGCCCTTATTCTATCAAAAGGAAATGTATCAATTTTTTTAAAAAATTGTCAAATAAGAGTAGCCTATTTAGTGAGGGGGCAGGGGAAGGAGGAAAAATTACTATTTTGGTAGAGTATAGCTACCCAAATCAAGAGTGTGATATGAATGCCAATAACAATAACAATAATAATGCAATCTTAGGCTACATTAAGAGAGGCAAAATATTTCTAAAGATGGATATTGCAATCCCACTCTACCTTTCCCTGGTGTGGTGATTAAAAAAGGTTTGAGAGACATAATTTCTGGGTATTTTAATAATTTTATTAACAAGACCAACACATTTATTAATAAAAGATTAGTCATTTGGTTAATCTCACTTAGACCAAAGATAAACATAGAAAAAGACTCACGATTTATATATCCTATAAAGAGTAAATTTTCAGTGAGGGACTGACATTTCCACACAGTGATGATGACTTATTGAGGGTTTTGTTGAAGGGATTCTCACTGTTACGTTTGGACAGAGGTCTCTGAGAAATTTCTCTGAAGTCTTTTCTGATCCTAAGTTTCTTTAATTCTATGCTTCTATAAAAAAAGTATATGCACATAAGTAGTTTATTAAAAAGAAAATGTTAAATTGAAGCAATCATTGGATTTAGAGTTCAAAAATTCACTTCTCTATTTATGTGATCTTGGGCTCCATGATCTTGGACAAGTCATTTATTTAATTTCTCCAAATCCATTTCCTGACATACAAAAGACAACAACAGCTAGCATTTGTATAGCACTTTTAAATTAACACAGAATTTTTCAAATATCTCATTTTATCCTCAAAATAGCCATGGAATTTAAGTGCTGTTATTATCTACATTTTACAAAAGAAGAAATTGACATATGGGTAAAATGATGCTGTAGGGTAAAAAACTCAATATCTGAGGTTGAATCTGAGTTTAGGTCCAGATTCCATGCTTTTTTTACTTGTGCCACCTAGATACCTCAACTATAGCAAGTAAACTACCTTCTTTAGAGGATCATTACTAAGAAACAATCACTAAGGTTTTTTTAAACCTCGACTATGAATAAAGTATTATATAACTTGGGGAGCTAACAGCTTGGGGAGTAACAAAATTTAAACAAGCCATGATCCCTGACCTCCAAAAGCTAACAATGCAGTAAAGGAATAACCCAAATGTGAAGTTATATTATATAATAATAAAGAAAATATATATTAGACAGTAATAAGTCAGAAATTTAACAAACATGTATTAAACACTAAGTTTCAGGCACTATGCTAAGCATTGGGGTGTAACAAAAAGTAAGAAGATCCAACTGAACAAATAGTCTCTGCCCTCAAGGAAGTTTTTAATGGGGAGAAAACATGATAACAACCATGTATTTACAAACCTATTGTTTATCAAACAAAACACTAAGTACAGACTAATAGAGAGAAATCATGAAATTTAGGGTAAATTGGAAGTAATCTCAAGGGGAAGGCACTGGCAGTAAGGAGGGCTGGAAAAGACCTTTTATAGAAGGTGGTAATTTGAACTGAGACTTGAAAAAAGCCAGGGGAACTGGGAAGTAGGAAGAGCACTCCATATGAAGCAGCTAGTACAAAGGAAGGGAATGAGGAGTTTAAGTATCATTTATAAGGAAAAGAAAGAATTTCAGCATCATTGGTTTCTACAGTGTGTGGAGAGGAACAGTGTAAGAAGATTAGATAGATGGAAAGGTGGGTCAGCTTTAAAAGCTAGACTTGACGATTTATATTTGTTATTGGTGCTAATAGAGAACTACTAGAATTTATTGATTAGGGGTATGACATGGTGAGACCTACACTTTAGGAAAACCATTTTGGCAGTAGAGAAGGGATTGGAATGAAGAGAAATTTGAAACAGGGACATCAATCAGAAAGGTTACTACAAGAGTCTCATCACATGAGGTGATGAAAACCTACACCAGAATGGCAGCTATGATAAAAGAGAGCAGGAGACATATATGGGAGATTTATAAAAATAGAATTGTCAGGATGTGATAACTGATGATTATTTGATCCTGAGAGAATGTAAGAAGGCACTCATGACACACCCGAGTTGCAAGTTTGGGTGACTAGAAGATGATGGTTCTCTTTATAATAACAGGAAATTCAGGAAGAGGGAAGCATTCCAGAGAAAAGATAACATTCAGTTTTAGACATTTTATATGTCTATTCAGTTCAAGAAATCCAAAAGATATCTAGTTGTGAGGAGGGAGGTAAGGAAAAAGGTTAGGGTTCAATATGAAAAGATAATAACTGAATCCATAGGAGCTGATGAGGTCACCAGGTAAGATAGTATAGAAATTTTTTTTTTTAAAAAAGGAGCCCAGGAAAGAGCTTTGTGAGACACCCACACTTAAAAGAAACTGAGGAGAACTGGGCAATAACAATAGCAAGGGAATTCATAAAGAAGAGAATACCAGAGAGAAGAAGGCAGTGTCATAGGTTACAAGTATGGAAGAGTGAAGGGTGAAAAAAAAAGTTAGGAGATTTGTCCAATAATAGTTTCTGAATGATGAAGTCAGAGGGCAGTTTAGAAGAGAAAATAAATGAAGTGGAGGTATCTATTATAAATTACTTTTTCAATGAAGGTGGCTTAGCTGTACCAGATCTAAAATTATATTATAGAGCAGCAGTTACCAAGGAATAGATTAGTTGATCAGTGGAATAGATTAGGTTCAAGGGACAAAACAATCAACAACTATAGCAACCTAGTGTTTGACAAACCCAAAGACCCCAGCTTTTGGGATAAGAACTTATTGTTTGACAAAAATTGCTGAGAAAATTGGAAACTAATATGGCAGAAACTAAGCATTGATCCATACTTACCCATACACCAAGATAAGGTCAAAATGGGTTCATGACCTAGGCATAAAGAATGAGATTATAAATAAATTAGAGGAACACAGGATAGTTTCCTCTCAGACCTGTGGAAGAGGAAGGAATTTATGACCAAAGAAGTACTAGAGATCATTACTGATCACAAAATAGAAAATTTTGACTATACCAAACTAAAAAGGTTTAAAAAGGTTTTGTACAAACAAAACTAATGCAGACAAGATTAGAAGGGAAGCAATAAAATGGGAAAATATTTTTACAGTCAAAGGTTCTGATAAAGGCCTTATTTCCAAAATATATAAAGAATTGACTCTAATTTATAAAAAAATCAAGCCATTCTCCAATTGATAAATGGTCAAAGGATATGAACAGACAATTCTCAGATGAAGAAATTGAAACTATTTCTAGCCATATGAAAAGATGCTCCAAGTCATTATTAATCAGAGAAATGCAAATTAAGACAACTCTGAGATACCACTACACACCTGTCAGATTGGCTAGAATGACAAGGAAAGATAATGCGGAATGTTGGAAGGGATGTGGGAAAACAGGGACACTAATACATTGTTGGTGGAACTGTGAATACATCCAATCATTCTGGAGAGCAATTTGGAACTATGCTCAAAAAGTTATTAAACTGTGTATACCCTTTGATCCAGCAGTGTTACTACTGGGCTTAAATCACAAAGAGATCATAAAGAAGGGAAAGGGACCTGTATGTGCATGAATGTTTGTGGCAGCCCTTTTTGTAGTGGCTAGAAACTGAAACTGAGTGGATGCCCATCAGTTGGAGATTGGCTGAATAAATTGTGGTATATGAATATTATGGAATATTATTGTTCTGTAAGAAATGACCAACAGGATGATTTCAGAAAGGCTTGGAGAGACTTACATGAACTGATGCTGAGTGAAACAAGCAGGGCCAAGAGATCATTATATACTTCAACAACAATACTATATGATGACCAATTCTGATGGACTTGGCCATCCTCAGCAACGAGATCAACCAAATCATTTCCAAATGGAGCAGTAATGAACTGAACCAGCTATGCCCAGAGAAAGAACTCTGGGAGATGACTAAAAACCATTACATTGAATTCCCAATCCCTATATTTTTGCCCACCTGAATTTTTGATTTCCTTCACAGGCTAATTGTACAATATTTCAGAGTCTGATTCTTTTTGTACAGCAAAATAACAGTTTGGTCATGTATACTTATTGTGTATCTAATTTATATTTTAATATATTTAACATCTACTGGTCATCCTGCCATCTGGGGGAGGGGGTGGGGGGAAAGAGGGGAAAAAATGGAACAAGAGGTTTGGCAATTGTCAATGCTGTAAAGTTACCCATACATATAACCTGTAAATAAAAGGCTATTAAATAAATAAAATGAAATAAATTACTTTTTCTAGGAAATTAGTCACAAAAGAAAGAAGAGATATAAGATGCTAAATAATAGGGATGGATGGATAAATCAAGTACTATTTTAATAACAGAGGAAAAATAGATGTTTGTAGACAGTAAGTACACATCTAATTGATAAGGAAAGTGATTGGAGATATTATAGAGAGGCTTCTTTGTTGGAAAAAAAATGAAATGGGGTCATTTGTGTATGTTCAGGGTTTATCTTGACAAAAAGGGCTTCCTTTTTACATGAGACAGGACTAAAAGAAGTAACAATGGAGAAGACAACCTAATGATGTGCAATAAGAAGGAAGGAAAAAAGTTAGCTCTTAGGATATTGCTTCATTTTCCCTGTTAAATATAAGCCAAGATTTTTAGCTCAGTGGGTGGAGATGTAAAGCCATGGAAAATTTCAAGAGAGATGTACAAGTCAGAGGTTGTAAGGACAGAATAGGAAGGGACATATAAAAGGATTTCCTTGTTTCAGGACAAGAGTTCACCAGGGATTATATAACAGATTTGGACCCAAATCTGGACCTAGTTAGGACAGTTCCATATTTGTTTGCTTTTTTTTTTTCTTTAGCTCCATTAAATAGCAGTTAGAATAGGATGAAAGGCAGCAAAATATGGTAGTTATCCAAGACTGGGGCTTAGCAAGGTATGATCAGTGATAGATGAGAAGGAAAGGAACACAAGTATTGAACATAGTATGGAGATGAATGAATTCACCAAGGTATCAAGGTAGGGAAGGGAGAAGAATGTAGCCAGTGCTAGGATGGTGGTCTGAGTAGTAGAGTGATTAAAGGTCATGATGAGAATAAATAAGAAAGTTGGGAGTTCTAGTGGACAGAGAAAGGTGGAATGGTAAAAGATTTTGATTAAATAAAGGAATCTAAGTCCATAAGTACAGAAGTAAAATATGTGTAGGTGATAGCAAGATCAAAAGTATGACTATCGATCAATTGTGTATAACTGGGGTAGAGTGAAAAAATAGGTCATGGGAGAAAAAAAAAAGAAATTGAGGAACTAGGAAGTTTGATCCTTGAGGGAATATTGGTATATATATTGTAGTTCTATAATATAAGAGAAGGAATTGGAGAGGTCAGAAAGACCAATGATCCATACATTGAACTCACTGAGGAAAGGAGAGTATGCTGGAGACTGGCCAAAAACAACCATATGAATCTTAATTGGATTGTTGCATATCTGTTCCCCACCCTCCTCCATTTTTAATCTGAATGTGTGACATCATATTTATGTAGAACTCCTAGTGTGGAAAACTCCCTCTACCCCTGTAAATCAGGGTGTCATCTGTAACTGATAGATAGCATTCTTAAATAAAATGACATTTATGAATTATTTTAATTTTTAATGGAACAGATAGATGATAAAATAAGATGAGTATTGGACCTGAAATCAGGAAGACATTTTCCTGAATTCAAATTTGACTTCAGATATTATCTAGCTGTATGATTTTGGGCAAGTCACTTAACACTATTTCCCTCAGGTGTTCATCCATAAAGGGAGTTAGAAAAGAAAATGACAAACCCCTCCAGTATCTTTGACAAGTTTGAGAGCAAAAACAAAATTCATATGGAATTTCCATATATTTCCTTACATATTTCATCATTTTACATATGGTACTAGATAAATTGAGTCTAAACTCCCCATGCAATTTTTAAAAATATCATTTAAAATGATATTTTAAAATATCATTTTAAAAATTTAAAAATTTAAAAATTTTAAAAATATCATTTAAAATGTTATTTCTGAAACTCAAAATATCTACAGAGTATTCTGCCTTGTTTATGACTAAGGACATGCATCAACGAAATTACATTCAGAAAGCAGACCAGTATCTATCTACATCTGTATCCATATCAATCTTAAAGAAGATATACATACACAGAGATCATATTGCTAAATTTACACATTGTTACTTATACATAGTGTTGTCTGACATTTATAGAATTACTTCATATTAGATCACTGATTGATCTGAGAAACATTTAGGATATCAGAAACTTTCTCATTTAAGAAAGTAAAATAAGAAAGAAGTAAACATAATGTTATATGTCCTGACTCCCATACTTAATCTTTTTAAGAAACAAACCCTTCCACTTAATGAACACAAAATTCCTGCCTCCCATAGAACAGACCAATCTGGCTCAGATCAAGACTTCCCAAATACATGAGCAGATAAAATACTTTTTCTTTTATTTTACTGTAATTTGGAGCAGCACTTTTATATCATATGGGTTTGAGTAAATCAACAAAATTACTTCACCCCACTTAATAAAATGCTATACCTTGGTCCATTAACTTGTATAAGTGTGGTTCGCAACTTCTTAAACATTTTACTCCTTTATAAAGCAAGCTGTACCTGAGTTCTTGAAATGGACTGAATCTTGTTACTGTAGTCCTAAGGTAGATGAAGTCAAATTTATACATTTTGCTTTGGAAAATTCACAAAGCACAAAGAGTAATGGATCATTTATTTAAGCTCATATTAAACTTTAACCCCTTTTTGTATTCCAACTTCACTCAAGCTATAAACCTTAAAAAATTTCACATAATCTTGGATGTGGGTATGATCCCATTTGAGGATTAATTAGGACTTTTTTCCCCTGAAATAAATTTTATATATATATATATACTTGTTCTCACCTTTAAAAAACTAAGACTATTGAAAATAATAAAAAAGTTAATGTGCCTGTAAATTACTTTATTTTTATATTATATGACCAATAACATACTATCCCCCCCACCAAAAAAAAAAAAAAGATTATACTTAATCTTGTTTGGAACAGATGTCGTCATTTGTATATCATTAAAAACTAACACTAGAACTGAAGCTCCACCGAGTTAAAGATGAATAGTACCATTAATAATAATACCATATATTTATATAAGTATAAAGAAAATTTTAATAGTACCCATTTTTGCAAGGTGAACTAGCACATAATTTATCATAGTCCTTAAGAAAAACACAGAGATAAAGGGAGGGGATTGCACTGGAGCATATTAGAGAGAAATAATTTCTTTTGAAGTTTTGGTAGTTACCCCAGGAAAACCATGTTATAATGTTGTTTTTTGTGTGTGTTTGATCTATTCTAAGTTTATTTAATATCCATCAAGCATATTCATGCTTATTGTTCAAGCTGCTCTACAGAGAAAAAACTATGGTAATTCTTAAGGTTAATGTGAAAAGATGGGGAGGGAAGATAGGGAAAAATATCTTTTTTTTCCCCAAAGTTTTGTTTGGAAGCCAAGATCTGAAATTTATGACACTGTTAGTTAGTGGTATTTCTTTGAGAAGAATTACCATTTCCACTGAATTTGTATAATGCAGTGCACATAACTCTAAGGTTCAGACAGCAAAGAATGTTCAGCTGAACCTGTTCTCAGAGGTGTGGAGAAAATGTGACCATGAGCTCATTGTTTGTTTTAGCAATTGCGAGTTATAATAAAGCACTTATTAGAGAAAACGTTTCCACTCACAGACACCCTGGTGAGGTGTTTATGAATTGTTCATGGGTATTAGTGAACTTTACTCAAATGCTCATTGAACCATGTTTTTGGACATTTCATGAATAATTAGCAATAAAAGATTCAACAATTTTTACACAAGGATTTTTATGATGATCTTTAAAAAAGTTTCTAAACTCTAGATCCTAATAATGACCATATTATCAACAACACTGAGTCAGAATTTGCATTGTTATTTTACTTTGGAAAGCAAAATATACTTACTAAAAATGTGTTGTATCCATATTCTTGAGGATAGTAAAGTATAGTGAATCATATTTTAAGCTTCTAATTTTAGGAAGAAAAAAAGAACCATATTGCTTCATGCTGTCAACAGTAGTTAAATGCCATTTCTACTGGCTTACATGATTCTGACTGCTAGGCACATTCTAATGTTTTTCAATATTTTAAATGTATCTCACTATTGGGCCACATAAACACAGTGTGAGAACTCTCTATTTTATTCTAACCTAGAATTTTCTTTCATGATCTGTTTGGTTTCTCTACCAAATCAACTATAAAACTGAACAGGAAATACTTTCATAGATTTAGAACTGGAAGGGACTTAAGAGACCATCTGGTTCAATTCCCTCATTTTACATTTGAGAAGCTGTGTCAAATAAAACAGTTATCACTGTGGGATACCACTAACTTCAAGCTGGTCCTAAGGTTTTCATGACAACACTTCATACACAATTTGGATACCTCTGATGCAGAGTAGATAGATCTGCACTACTTGTAGACCCATTCTTAGAAATTCTTAGAAATCTTTGACAACCCTGAAGGCAAGGAAATCAGAACAAGGGAACAATTTGGGAAGAGGGATCTTATATAGTAATATATAATATGTCTGGAGTTTCTCACTTCATTTGTTAGTTATGAATCCTGTTCAAAAAGGAAATGAGTCTGGTGTGACTTATTCCTTTCAAAGCCATGCCGGATCTTTGTAATCAACATTACCTAGACATTTATGATGGATCTTTTTAGCAATCTTTTCTAGAACTTCCTTAGAAATTGAAATCAAGTTCCTTATAGTTTAAAACCTTCATTCTCTTTTCCTTTTTTGAGTAGGATTTTTATTATGCTCTAGTAGTTCTTCTTCTAGTAGTTCTCTTATTTTTTAAAACCTTTAAAATATCAATACAATAACTCAATATTTATTAGTTTTTTTTTTCATAACCTAAGGATGTATTTACCTTAGGTTATATATTTGAGACCTTAAATTCAGACTTCAAACTCTTTCCTAGGCTGAGAATTTAAGAACATTATTTTAATATTTCATATTTAAAGATTTCTTGCATCAATGAGATAGATCAGCAGACAGGAACAGAGACTTGAAAAGGCCAAATAGCACAGAACTTAAAAAAAAAACAAACAAACAAAAAAAAACCTCTAATGCTACTTTTTACTTAAATTGACCTGAACATTGTCTCACTACAATGTATATTCATTGCTTTAAGAATCCCAAGAAATAAGAAAAATAATAAAATTACAAATTCAATCCCTCTTCTTCATTACAGGACTCCAGGAACTTAAAACCAAGTCATATCCTCTTCAAGTTTTTTTTTTTTTTTTCCTTTTTCTTTTTCTTCTCTTAAGGGAAGCTGCAACTCATGGTAGTATTTTAACCTCAAACTTGTGTAACAATCAAAAAGCCAAGGGTAGGGTTTGGGGTGGAGGACTAAGGGGTGGAAAATAAATATATGATATAGTAAAGAACTCTGATGTTCTGTCTTACCTGATGGAGATGGAAATGATTGTACCAAGAAGCCTATTCTTGCTCTAGTAATATATCTTTTCTGAAAATGTAGTTCTTAGGATGTCTAGCAGCAGTACAAAACTAAAACATCTGAGATCAATAATCTTTAGGAACATAAATGATTTACAGAGTGGATAATTTGAATAATTTGCTATCACTTGTTAGTCACTAAAATATCCTCAAAATAATAATAGTGACATTTTTTCAAGATTACTGGATCTTAATATGCAGAAAATGTGGAGAGTAAGAATTGTTATTACTTGGATAGAAGTTTGATTTTTTTTTTAAACAAACAATAGCCATCCATTTAAATTTAGCTTCTGTAACTATCTTTTAATATTTTGGTAGTTTAGGAGTTTATAGTTTCTTTTTTCTTGTAGATAGTCCCATCACCAAAGCAAACAACAATAGTCCCTCAATGAATTATTAGATTAGCTTAATCATTTGCTTTGGCTAAAAAATGAAATCATTCCATGGATGATTTTTTTTTTGTGGGTGACTTTGACTAGTCCTTAGACAATAGACAAATATAATTGATCATCTCTGGGTTTATAATTTGGACTTTCTCTGACTGCTAGTGCACAATTTGCACTCTAATGGACTAGCCCTAAGTCAACCAGGATTTTACTTATAGTAGATTTTATTATGGATTTCAAAATACTTAAATATAGCAGAGGAAAAATCAGGGCAGAGTAGAATGGATAGAGTTCTATGGGAGAAAAGTCATTGCATAAAACAGAAGTTCTTATTCTTAACAACCACATGGATAGATTTCAGGGAGATTTGTGAAAGTGAATGACAAAAAAAAAAAAAAACATATTATTGTCACCAACATTTTAACAGAATTTTAGAATTCCCTTCAATTATATTTTAATAATTCTTAGTCTAAAAAAATTATAAAATCTTAGAATGGGAGGAAATCTTAGAGGCTATTTTGTTCAATACTTTAGCTAACATAGAGAAGTTTTGAATTATAAAATTTTAGGAAATATTTGTGTTTCAATAGAAAACTGTAGCTTACTAAGCACAGACTATCAACTAACATATGAGCAAAAATTTCTTTTCTTAATTTAATAAAAAGAAATAGAATGAAATAAAGTCTCCTCTCCCAAGGAGTTACAATCACCATCCTTGATCCTGTTCCAGCTCTCTAGTATATGCTTTCTTTGCTCTTTCAAAATAATTCAAACATGAGTAAACATTTCATATTATAGTTCTATTTCCCGATCCAAAGAGTCTTTTGCCTCTGAGTGTTTTAAACTTGAACTTGTGGCTATGCCTATGAACACATATAGCTGAAATAAGTTCTACATTAGATCCAGTCAAGAGAATCTTTCACTTTTCTTTCTGAGGTTTCTCAGAACCTTATATTTCTCAAAGTTTTAAACAATCCTTTCTGAAAGTTTTTGTTCAGCAGTTCAGGATAGGAAACCCTCAATTTCTGGCAGAAAATTAAGTTGTTGAGTGGGTGAATTTTTCTTTTTTTTTTTTTTTCTTTTTTAGGAAACATGAGAACATTTGAATTGGTCATGTAACTTAAGTCAATGGAGAGCTTAATAACAGTGAATACGTTTTTAAAAACAAAGAAAAGAAATTTGGACAAATAGGAAAAACAATGTTAGATATTTCTTCTCTCTTTCTTCTCTCCCTGTCCCTTTAATGTGTATTGAGCAAAGGCAAAGCTATAAGAGGTAGCTTTCTGCCCTATGGTACATACAAGCAGTCATATCTTTAATATATACTTATTAAATGGTATAGTTGCTTGCCAGAATGATTGAATGAATGTTCCAGATTAGTGTCCTAGTAACAGAGTTAAATTAGTTAAATTAGACAGTCTGTAGATCTTTATTCCAGTACAGATTATTTTTGAAAAGGTCAAATGACTTCTGAAGAATAAATATTTTAATGTTTTTTTTCTGCAAGTCACTGAGGCATAGTTTGTTTAAGACATTTAGTCACACAGTAGCTCTCAATGCTAATAGTAAGACTGCCTCCAATACTTCCTCACTACTAGGAAGATTGCTACTTTGTCACATAAAAACAAATGTTTATAATTAAAACAGAATTCCACATTTTAAATGGGTGAAAAAATGTTTGTGGGTTCTGCCTGTCTGCTATTTTTTTCTTCTTTCAGAAATATAGGCCCAGCTTAATTCTTGTATGTCTTCTATGCATATGTATATCAGGAGCAATTTTCTTCCCGTATATCTACCTTCCTACTTTATAATAAACTCTCCCCTTATTGTATGCCTGATCTTATTTGCATCTGAAATCTCCTGTCCAGGCTGGGGAAAATCAACTTTGGACTATATTTATAATGTTGGCAATCACCCATCTAGACAGTATTTCAATTTAGTCAAAAGTATCTTATTTTCAAGTGAAGAGAGGTAAATGTACTATTTAAAAAAATTGTTTTCAGTTATGCCTGAGGGGATCTCAGAAATATACACTGTATGCTGCTCTTTACAATGGCCATGGCATCTTTAATGGGTATAGTGGTATTGATCTGTAACTAGGAATCCTTACCATTGAGTCAAATTCAGAGGTGAAACAGAGTACAATTTGACTTTTTATGTCATTATAGAAGAAAGGTGGCAACCTGTACTTGGAGCAGGGGTTCTTAACCTAAAATCCATGAATTTGTATTTAATTTTTTTTGACAACTATAATTCATTATAATTTATTACCTTGTAATCTTATACATTCTGAGAAGTGTCCACTGAGCTCACCAGATTGCCAAAAGGCTCATGACATTTCAAGAGTTACGAATCTATGTTTTAGAAAGTCTGATCTATATCCTTATGGGAGGGTAGAGAAAAAGGTGAGTCTTAGAAAGAGATGTCCAAAAGATATGAACATAGATCTTGCATGGTAATATGAATCTATGGAAAGCCATGCATGAAGGACTGTAAGAGATACAAGGTTATCATTCAGAGGAAGAAGTACACTCAGACCATCTTCCCCCCTTGTTAGCCCTAGAGCAAAAGTTCCATTCTATTTATGACTGAGAATATGGAGAAAGTAGAGAAGGAAAAATCCCTTGCCTTGCAGTCTTAAGACTTTTTATATTTATATTCCCTGCAGGGACATATCTTAAGCTCTAGTCCAAGACTCTAATTTTCTTCCTACCAAAAAGAAATCTATATTTTCTTTTATTTCACATTAAGTATATTTTACTGTCATCCTCCTGTCTCTCCCACTTCAAATTTCTATTTGGATGCAAGGGTTATGGTAGCCTCTCAAATGTTTTGGAGCAAACTACTGCCTTGCAACACTAACTGTGGAGATTTATGAATCAGTTGTCTATAAGAATAGTCACTCACAATACCAGCTAAAACTTTAAGCTTAAGCATTGCTTCTGAATGATAAAACTGTTTTTAAAAGCTACTTTCCTTCTATCTTGGAATATGATCAGTGATAAGTATGAAAAGATGTATTTCATCTTCATGAACAACAATCTTGCACCTTCAAGATCAGCACCTGGGATAATCTCAGGACATTTAGGAACAGTCACTTTGTACTTTTGGAGACCCCACCAAAATTAGGTAGGTCATGCTGTGGTGCCTAAATAGAAATACAGATGTATGAATGAACCAAGGACAAAACAATCTATTAGCCATCATAAACTTTCATGAAACTTAGTTCTTTTTTTCTCTTTTAATTGAAACTACTCTGCAACCTCTCTATCTCTGGATACATAATTATCCCCATCCTATTTTTTTAAATCTTTGTTCTGCACAGCCTTCTCTCCCTACCTCCAACTCTACTTGGTGGTTATTTATCAAAATAGTGTATAGGCACTATCAACCCTAATCTTTCACTTTGGCTAGACTCCAGAGTGTAGCAAGGATCTTTGTTTTTTGTCCAAACTATTCAATTATTGAGAAATGTAATAGGTGAAGGAAAATTAGTGAAAGAGTGTCTACTCTCTAGAAAGGTACTCTGGAACTTTAAAGGAAAAAGATGAATTTGTTATGTTTCATTTATCCTTTTGTTAGGGTTGCTCAAAAGCAGGTTTAGAGAAGTATTTGGATTAAAACTCTGGTGAATATTTTTGAAGTCTCTATGCCATAAGTTACTATTCAAGCACAAGTTAATTTTCCAGATAAATATACACACCATATATTTCACTTTACAATGGTCATAGCACTTTTAATGTATGTGGCAGTAATGATCTGTAAGTAGAAATTTTTGTCATTGGGGCAAGTTAATAGTTACAAATAACTACAAGTTACTTCCAAGTCCTGGAAAATGAATATTCCCTAGAGATGAGATGCATATTATGGTAGAACTCAAATTGTATATTCCTCAAGAGTAGGACCTATGCTTAGTTTTGTTTCTTCTTAGTATAATAACTGGCACATAACAAGAGCTTCACAAATGCTTATGGTTTAACTTGCTGCTGACTTTCAAAAGCATAGCTGAACAGTCTTTACCTTGATGATTGTCCAGAGTCTCTATTGTGCTCCCAAGGCACCAGCTATGTCGCAAAACAGACAAAATAATCTGAACAGCTAGTCTGTAACGGCAGTCAGCACCCATACTGTTGTCCTCTTGAGTCAGATAGCTTATTTGGACTTTCATAATGAGATTCTGTGCTTGCAACTTACTTTATCTATAAACATTCCTACCTCCAAGATTAGTGTGCACAGTTTGGAACCAGAATGGTAGAAAAAAATTTGAAGGAAAAAGGCCATGATTCCCAAGAGCATGGTTTTTGAAAAGATTTCTACCTGAGTTTTCCCAATTAGAGAAAGACATCAGAAAGGAAAGGAGGGAAGGCAGTGGTCACAGGGTCAAGTTCTCAACTAAGGGAGCTTTATGGTTGGCATTTGCTCCAAGGTTGGCCATTTTGTCCCATGGGTATCACACTATGATTCTCATAGCGGAGGATGAAATGTACAGGCTAAGAAGCCAGTGCTTAGAGAGATAGAATGAATGGGGAAAGTGTGCAGTGAATGTTTTAGGCCTTGATCATCTGTGGAATCTAAAGATCAAGGAATATCAGAGAACTAAACAGTCAGAAAGAATAAACCAAACACTGAGGGGAAAGCAGGAATAATGAAACTTTAGAAGAGAGTAGTCTGGTAATAAGCTTGGTAATAAGCAAAAATCAAATGTCAAGGAAAATAATAATACTATCTCCTTTAACTATTTTTTAGGCTAATTCTATGCTTGAAAAAAGGCAAGTTTTTTTTTTTTTTCTTCTCTGGGTCTTAGTCTCTTTATATTTAAAATAAAGGGCAGTGGACAAAATGGGCTAGATAATTTCTAAAATCTCTAAATGACACTATATTATATTAAAGATAACTGCAAGCAAAATAAGATCTTCCTTAGAAGTTTACATATTTATATTATAGTTCATATGTTTATTATATGTTTTATATTATCTATATATATTCCAGGATTATCACTATTTCAGGATCTGGACCTCTAAAAAAGCCATATAGATGACAAGCTTTGGAAGTCTCAGAAAGCACTATGGTTTTTCATCTTATTGAAAAAGTCACCCCATCAAAAAGGTGAAGGTAATCCTAATATCAGGCAAGCAACCTACAGAATACAAGCAGAATACCATACAATTTACTGATTCTTAGCATAAGATAGTAATAACTACATAAGAGACCTAAATCTTTGTCAGTATCATGCTGAAAACTTTTAATGCATTCCTAGACTTTCATTTAATCTTTTTTTCCTGGAAACTTCTAACCACAAAACTTAAGCAAACAGACCATGGGAAAAAGAAAAAAAAAATTACTCCTTGGAGATACATTCATTTCTATATGCAAAGCATATTAAATTTCTTAGTAAAGCCCTGAGCAAATTGGTAATTCTTGACAATTCACAAATATCATCAAATCTCATGGCTGCCCCATTGCCAAGCTGCTTCTGGCAATTGCTTGTTTCATGACATTGTAAAAAAGGAAATCCATAGAAAAGTGAATGGCCTAAAAGCTTTTGAGAAAATTCTGTCCAATATTATCAAATGTATGCAGGTACTGGACATTTATCTGGGTGTTGTAATGCATAACAGACAAGAGCTCAAAACAAAATACTTAAAAGAAGAATGAAAATATAATGAAGAAAAGACATGGCTATCACTGTCCCAGTGAGAGTGCCAGATAGTATGCAAGTGACTTTCTCACTCATATCTTGTTTTAGATGTCAAAAGAGACATATTCTTATATGGGGAGTGTAATCAATCTCTATAGAGTCTTTTCCTATCTCCTAGGCAGAAGTACGGATCAAAGGAAGAATAATGGGATAGTGTCAATAATTTTGAGATAGTTCTAGGGACTTTCTGCTTACAGGCAAATCTCTATGGGCTGGAGTCTTGCTACCCACTGACATAATATGGGAGTGGTAGGTCTGGCAGGGCCAAAAAGTACACAGAAACTAGGTATCAAGATGAGGCAGTGATTCAAATATAAGGACAATGTGTGAGAGAGCACACATTTGGGAGTGATAGGTATGTAGATTT
The DNA here is from genome assembly GCF_902635505.1 of Sarcophilus harrisii. Lineage (NCBI taxonomy): Eukaryota > Metazoa > Chordata > Mammalia > Dasyuromorphia > Dasyuridae > Sarcophilus > Sarcophilus harrisii. The sequence continues at coordinate 388,692,704 of NC_045426.1, forward strand.
TGCTGTAGGAAGTTACAGGTATGATGAATAGAGCCAAAGGAGACTCTATTTACACCCCTTTTTAAAAAACAATGGTAATATTGATTGTGATAGCAAGAAGATTAAGAAGATGACTGACTGCATTAGTAATTAGAAGTCTGTTGGTCCACAGAGTATATCCTTTTTTATCTCTTCTTTTCTTTTTTAAATAAAGTGTATACTTTTATCATCATTCATGAGGCATATTCAATGTTTAATAATAGTTATGAAATCGAATTTGGATCTTTGCTTTTATGTTTCACTTCTTTATTTATCCTTTGTGTATTTGTATATGAGTAATTGAAGCCAAAGATTTTATTACTTACTTTCTTCTTAACTATTTTTGCTTAATTTGTTGTAGGAATCAGACTGGTAAAAAAGTGATTAGTGATTAGATAGATCATCTTTCTGCTTAGAATTATTCAATGACTATGAAATAAAATTCAAATTCTTTAAATTGGCATTTGATGTCCCCCAATTTGGAACCAAATTCATTACTTCTATTCCCAATAAGATATTCAAAGTTGTGAGTAACTGTATTCTTTACATTCCCCAATTTTATCTTGTCCTTTGTTCATTTTTATCACATTTTAATCCTATATGGCTAGAATTGGCTCCACCCATAATTTACGTATTGAAATCTTTCCATAGCTTCAAAATCAAGCTCTGTTGTCACTTTCCCCATGAAGTCTTTCCTGATTCCATTCAAGTGATCTTTCCTTATTTTCATTTCTCAAGATACCTCACAGCTTGATTTTTCTTATGCACTTATTATTACTTATCCTATTTTAAATTATTTGTGTACATCTTCCCTCATTCCATTTGATTGTAATTTCCTGAATCCATTTCATTTAGTACCCCTACTGCAAGCACAAAATTTTGTGTTAAGTACTAAATAAATGTTGCTGAATTGCATAAAACTCATCTAATTACATATCAATTTTATTTCATTGTATTTACTGGCTGGATCTCTGGGCCACATATTCAAAGAATTACAATGAAGGCCACACATTCAAATAATTCATCTGGATTAATGTGTAATAGATAATAGTACCTTTTTACCATGTTATGCATGTCCAATCATTTGAAACTATTATAGGATAGAAAGAGAAATCACTTTCAAAGATACGATCGTGTCCCTGGAAACAATTGGTTCCATGTAACATTATTCAAACTCAGGATTATTTTTGAAATGTATGTGTGTATATAACCATTCATATAAATATATACATATGCATATACATCTATCTATAGTATGTCTATACATACACATTTCAGACTTCTGAATATGTCAGGAGCATGAGCTGATGAGCAAGGATCTTGCTGAGCAGGATCATATTAGAATGTTGTGAAATGTCTTCAAAAATATACTTCTAGCCCAAAGCAGTTACCCAAGTGGAAGAATTCTGAAGGCCGAGGTAAAATGAAGAGACTTGATAAATGCGAAAGTTGCCAAATTTCATGTGAAACATGTATTGACTAAAATAAGGAGAGAAAGGGAAAGAGGATAAAATTAGAATTTTAAAATTATTTAAAGAGAATTCAAGAGCAATTCTGAATTAAAAATAATCCGAGGGGGCAGCTAGATAATACAGTGGATGGAACACCAGCCCTGAAGTCAGGAGGACCTGAGTTCAAATTTGACCTCAGACACTTAACAATTCCTAGCTGTGAAACCCTGGGCAAGTCACTTAACCTTAATTGCCTCAGCAAAAAAAAAAAAAAAAAAAAAAAAAAAAAAGAATAATCTGAAATGTGCGAGACCAGATCTTCACTATCAGATTTTTCATAACTTTATAATGTAAAAGAAGAAAAGACAAGAAAAAAATGTTTTACTCTAAGAAAACTCAAATGATCAATAGGATTTTTAAAAAAATTAAATTATTGGACTACATTCTCAGAGTTCCACTTCTTCATTAATGTAGATTTGATCTAGACTTTGTGTGTATTCCGGGTCAAATGCCAATTTTTTTTTTGACTGATTTGACCAAAACAATTAAACTAGTTTGTGAGTCTATATAATTTAAGTTGCATCTTATTAACCAAGTATTAGGTACTCCAGATGCCACTTTTTCTATCTTTGCTGCCTTCAGTTAGTGGTCTCATCATTATCTTTCCCTCTTTCATACACAATACTAAAATTTTTTCAGTTTTTTTTTTAACTTCACTCAAGTTTATTCCAACCCCATTCTCTGTCATTATCTTTAGTCATTTTGCCCAATGTTTGTTGTGCTGATATTGCTATCAACAGTGATTTTCCCAATATTCTATCCTTAAATTTTGTCAGCCTTTTCAAAACTGATAACCTGTATATCCCTTTCACTGTAACCAGTTATAAAATTACCTTGACCCTTTTAAATCTGCTCATTTGGAACTGCTCTGTCTTCAAACCTTCAAATGTAAAAATTAGTCTAATTGTATTCTCTTATCATTCCACCTTTTGATTACTACTAATCATGCTTCTTATATCAATCCCCAAGTATAAACCTCATGATGACACATTTTAATAATACTCTCACTAGTATCTTAAAATTATTTGTCACTTTGACCTCTATCAAATTTCACCTCCAATTTTGAATGTTCAATAAAGACCCATACTATGTTTTCTCATTTCTTGCTTCTCTCCTCCAAGTGTTGTGTTGCTAAAGAAGTTCATGATTGGAATTTCAGTCCATTATCCCATCCTTCAGTCTTGCCCCAAAGGAAAAAACAAAAACAATTCCTTCCATTGTTAATCCTTTTACTCAGGTGACACTAATTTTCTCATTTCTTCCAAGACCTTTTATTCATCAATTATGAAGTTCCCCTTTCTATGTTCAAGGTAAGCATAATCCCTGATATGAAGGGGAGGAATCAAAGTAGCTGACTTTAAATCATCTCATAAATTCTATTCAAACATCATTGGCTTATTCATAGAAAATAGAGAAGCAGATAGGTAGACAGGTAGGTAGATAGATGGATGGATGAATGGATAGATAGATAGATAGATAGATAGATAGAGGGAGGGAAGGAGGGAGGGAGGAAAGGAGAGAGACAGAGAGATGTTGATACATTAGAGAATGCAACACTGCACTTGAGATAAGAACAAACACCTATGAAATAATTTACCAAGAAATTTCAAAAATAAAACAATTTATTTCTTATAATGAAATTTCAATTAGTGGTACAGTCTTACACCTCTGCTAATATTGTTAGAAGGGAATTTGGAAAGGAGAGAAAGGGTATGAGAGGGAGGGAAGAAGAGAGCAAAATTATTTCTTTGAATAGGTATAATTAATGGAGATTTTTCTTTTCTTCCATAATTGGAAAAGAGAGAGAGAAGAGAGAAAGAAGAGAGAGAGAGAAGAAAAACTCTCTTCTAAAATGAAACCTTAACAATGTGAGTTGAAATAGCTGAATGCAAAATGAAACAAAGGACTATTTCTATTTCCTTGCTGTACTGCTTGTCTATACCAATGAATGAAATTTAAAACCAAGGCCTGTAAAACAGCAGTCTGAATAATCTGTGCTGAGCCCCCACCCCACCCCCTTGCTCCTACCCTGTTTGCACACAAAAGAGTAAAAATAAGAAAGGAAAAGAGAAAATCTGTATAAAAGAGGATAATCTCAACACTCAAAGCACAGGGGAATTGCCTTTCCTGCAACAACCAAAGAAAAGTGGAGAAACTGAATCTGAAAGCAATGTAGTGTAGCCAGAGGTGTCAGCAGTAATATCATTTGACTCCAGCTTGACAATTTAGTGCAGTGGTGAGGCTCCTCTCAACTTACCAGCTTCATACATTTTGCTGTGAAATCCTATTCTCCCGTTGCCTTACGTGGACGGCGCGCTCTCCTCTCCGGGCCGCTCCATCCCTTTAGTTACCTTTCTGGTTATGAACGGGGTGTAATGTGTTCTTTCTCAATGTTCGCTACGTAATGATCCCTGTCTCCCACAAAGTCCACAGTGTAAATGGGATGTGACACTGCTGCAATCCAGTCGGGCTTAAATTGAAATATTAGAGGAGGGGCGACTCACTTCAGAGTTTGATGGAACAAGCCAAGGCTGGGAGGAGAACTATGAATACAGGAGCCATTGTGTTCTGTTTGAAGTTAGTCATCACTTTCTAAGAAGACAGAACAGGGTGCAGATGCAAATGCAGTAAATTAGAATAATTCCAATTGACTATGTAAAGTGGGCCCACCAAGCTCCCACCTCTTATTTAGGCAATGTTGAATTTTTATCTTTAGGAAATAATAGAGTCAGAAACTGAGGCAATTCCGTACATTGTCAGCCTCAGGTGGCTAAAAATCCTTTCATTCAGATCAATTAGAGTGCCTATTTTTTGGAACAACAACAACAACAACAAAAAAAAAAAAAAAAAAAAAAAAAAAAAGATTTCCCCAAGAAATCTTAGAATGGAGACATTTTTACCTGGGACTCTTAACAACTTTTTTTTTTTTATTAAAGGAATATGTGCAGCATATAGATCTCTGAAAACATCACCCTAATAGTGAAAGTTTTCAAGATAGTGATGATAGCAAGATTAATTCTCCCACTGTAGCAAGAAGGCAGACCCATGTGGAAAGATGACAGACAGTTTAGTTTCATCTCTTAAAATCTATTTTCTAATATGTTGAAAATTACTTTTTAATAAATATTAATAAATATTCATTACACTGTAAGAATAAACTTCCTAAGCACTTTTATCTATACTCCTTTATTAATAGAGAGCAGGCTTTTCAGTGTATTCCTCCAAGACAGAGATCCTGATTAAAAAAATAAAATAAAATTCATGATGAAATATGGTTATCTGATCTAATATGTTAAATCAATATGTTGCACCTGTAGTGGTTCACAAAATGTTAGAGGGTGCCATGTCTTTTATAGTCTGTTGCATGTCATTAATACAAAATTTGTCTAAACTCCCACTCCCATATTCTCTATTTAAGGAAGTTTGAGGTTGATATACTTCTTCAATTCATTTGAATATTCTGTGAAAATTATTTTGAAATAATTATGGAAGAGAGAAAGATAATAAGAATTTTAAATAGGAAATTTGTACTATATATGTTACATTGAGCATAAATTATGGGGAAGTGTTTAAAGAAGATGCTTAACTTCATCTGCGCAATGCCCAAATTATTGAACCAAGAGAGATGAGTCTGTGGAGATAAAAATAAAAATCAACAATATTTAAGCCATTTGTTTGGTATAAAGAAAATTGTTTGCTTGACTTTTTTTTTTCATTTTTCAACCAGGTGTTTTTCTGTTGAAGAAATGAGCCATCAATTTATGATTAATTTGTTTAATAGAGAACAGAAATCAGGCTCATTCTAGTTCCTCATACCTTCTTTTTAAGGATGATTTTGTTTGGTCTCTAAATTCTGAAGTCTGTCTCTGGCCTACTGAATCACAACAATCTTGAAAGCTGGGCTAGATAGAAAAGAGTCCCCTTGATGGACAGTAGAAGGCGATTTCACTGTCTCTTCTGGTCAGCTTCTGTGTGTCCTTGGACAACTGTTTTAATTTCCCTGGGCCTCAGTTTTCTGGTCTTTAAAATGGAGATCATAACATCTTCCCTTTTACCTCTTAGAAAAAATACAAGCATAGTTTTTAAAGGTTTTATATGTACACTCTGAAAACATTTAAATGACTGCATGTATTCTAGGTATTGTCCATTATTAACATTGTTGTTAAGTCTATGGAAATCTACGGGGATCAAGATCTACTGTGTAGTATTCTTTAGAAACCTTAAATGATCCATAGAACTAGAGCAGAAAAAATCTTGCAAACTGGTTTGATTTGCCTTTATGTCAAAAGGAAAGAAGGAAAGAAAGAAGGAAGGGAGGGAGGAAAGGAAAGAGGGAGGAAGGAAGGAAAGAAGGAAGGAAGGAAAGGAAGAAAAAAAAGGAAGGGAAGAAGGGAGGGAAGGAGGGAGGGAGGGAGGGAAGGAGAGAGGGAGGAAAAGAGGGAGGGAGAGAGGGAAGGAAAGAGGGAGGAAGGAGGGAAGGAAGGAAGAAAGGAAGGAAGGAAGGAAGGAAGGAAGGAAGGAAGGAAGGAAGGAAGGGAGGAAAAAAGGAAGGAAGGAAGGAAGGGAGGGAAGGAGGGAGGGAGGAAGGAAGGGAGAGAGGGAGGGAGGGAGGGAGGGAAGAAGGAAGGAAGGAAGGAAGGAAGGAAGGAAGGAAGGAAGGAAGGAAAGAAGGAAGGAAAGAAGAAAGAAAGGAAGGAAGGGAGGAAGGAAAAAAGGGGAAGGAAAGGAAAGGAAAAAAGGGAAAGGGAAGGGAAGGAAAAAGGGAAAGGAAGGGAAGGAAGGAAAGGAAAGGAAAAGAAAGAAAGAAGAAAGGAAGGAAGGAGGGAAAGGAAAGAAAGAAGGAAAGAAGAAAGGAGGGAATGGAAAGAAGGAAGGAAGGAAGAGAAGGAGGGAGGGAGGGAGGGAAAATTTTTGATATTTGGGGGTGTTTCTATTCATTCAAAAATATTTATTATGCTTATTATGTGTCAGACACTGTTCCAGGTGAAGGAATAAGAAATGAATCCCTACTCCAAAGAGCTCACATTCTACTAGACATTCTGATCATATAAATATAGGCATTCCCTCTACCTTCCATACAGTTGCAAATGTTGAATGCCTTTGCATCCTAGGTAAATATTATCCATATCATTTTATATGTAGTTTTCAGAGGCTCTATCCAGAACACTAGAGGTCTTTCTACAGCTATTTTTAAGTTTCTTATATATTAGTATCATGCTTGTGCTGTCTGTCTACTTCCTTTCCTAATCAGACAGTTTCTAGATCCTATATTTTTGTCCTTTTAGAATAAACCTTTATTTCAGTATAAATGGGAAATGACATCTAAGTTCTATGTTTTTCCTCTCATTGCCAAAGTTCTTGAGCAACAAAAATCAAAAGAAAGATGCTTTTCCTCATTGGACATTGGAGGTTCAAAACAAAGTAGAGATTAGGAAGTATTGATTTTCAACTGGAACTCACACTGCCCAGATCACCATAAACTACTCTTGAGACTAGGGGATAGCCAATTGTGAAGTCAGCATTATTATGTGTTTTCTAGAATCACATTCAGGAGCTCTGTCTATTCTTCTCCCTTTTGATTATGTATGACAACTTTTTTTTTTTAATTAATTAAACCAAGTTATAAAAAGAAGGTTTTCTTTATTAAACAAAACATAAAACAAAAACAACATGGTATTAACTATTAAAAAAAAAAAGTTCAAGGCTGCATTTCGTTCTCTCAAGTCAAATCATTATTGCTACAAACTACAAATACAGAGGGATCTTGTATTTTCCACATCTTGGAGATTGTGTTCTACTATACAAAATTACCTATGATGACTTATCACAACAGTTCTCAAACTTTTGTTCTAATTACCTCCTTATTCTCTTAAAAGTTATTAAGAAACCCCTCAAAGAATTTTGGTTATGCTTCTTTCCATCTATTTATTTGAAATGAAAACATAGTATTATTATGAATTTCTTTAACCTCACAGATCCCTTGAATGGATATCAGGGATAACAGGGATATCTAGTTTACACTTTGAAAATGATTGACCTATGGGTTACCTTCTCATATTTTCACTAAGGATACCCTCAATATATTAAAAGAATTTCATAAAGATTTTATATAGTTGAGCATGAGCATCAGAATCACTAGCTAGATATTTTCTTAGATAACTTTTTGGATATCCATTTTTAGATGCCTAAATTCTATGATTTTTTTTCCATTTAAGAGGAATTTTATCTTCTTTGATATGGCTTAGAAATAGATCCTTGAGTGAATTCAAAATTATGTCATTTCACTTATGTTTATATTTACAAAACTGTCTCAATTAACTCATCTTTCAGTTCTCTGTGCTTTGGTCAAATGCAGTTTAAATGAATCTGAAAGATTAATGTGAAAATAAGTCTGTAAGATGAAATTAGATATTCATTTAGCCATTCTAATGGACAACAAAATGAACATAAATGATTTTTAGAATTATTTTTAATTGAAAAGCTGAATATAAATATGAAAATACAACTGCAATATAAATTTTACTATACTGGGCTGTTGGTTTCTATTTGCCGTCTGAAAATGTTATTACTCCTTTCTCCCCAAACATATTTCATAATTTTATTATTCTGTTAAATATTTCTAAAATCTTTACTTACTGAGTCATTCAATATCCCAGAGTATTTTGTAAAACAGCATAAACAAAGGCTGAGAATATTATTTTATCTGTCACTTCTGGGGTCAATCCAGGGGTTTGCTGGAGCCAAATCAAACCAGCTTTCAACAACTAATTGTTGAATTTTCATGGTGAATATTTACACCCTCCGACATTGGAAAATACTATAAATCAGTTTTTGATTAATTATTTTTTGAATCATCTAGACTCAAGAAAGTGATTAAAATATTAACAATGCATATTAAACTTAAAAGTTTTTCAAGCTTAGATTTTAGTTTGTCTACAGAGTTGATCTTTAAACTTCACTTATATATTATTAGATGGAGTCTCTCACCCTCACAGAATACAATATTAATATAAGGCCATTAACATAAGTAAATTATAGTAGTATTATTGAAAAAAGATAACTGCAAAGAACATCTTTTGGAAGCAGGTCCTAATTAACCAAATAAATGACCTAGTCTAATTTGTTTCTAATAGTAAAAGGAATGTTAACAGTTGAAAAAGAGTAGCCTTTATCATAAGGTGATACTAACACAATCAGAACGGAAGTATGAATACATGAATCTCTTCTGGAGAAAGTTAATATTGCATTATTGTTTGCTCTAACAGTAATAATAAATAAAACCGTTTAAAAAAATTAAGGATTTGGTTAGTCTTCCTTCATGTCACTGATACAATAGGACTGAGAAAAATTCCATAGGCATTGAGTTTCATATTACTAGTAGAAAATGATAATTTATCACCATATAAGAATTTATAGATTATCATTTATCACAATATAGTTTACAGATAGATAGATAAATAAAGAGAGAGAGACAGAGAGACAGAGACAGAGAGGAAGAAGAATAGAGGCAAAGAGAGGTGGAGACACAGAGAGAGGAAGAGAGAGACAGAGACACAGAGAGAAACAGAGACAGAGAGAGCACAAAGTGATTTATGATTTATTTATATTATATCATTTGGTCCTCAACTCATAATTCTTAATAGCTAGTTTAATCTTTGTGAGACAGTACTGTGGTGTTAGGTGGAGTGTAAATTTTAATTAATAATGACTGATGCTTATAAGGTTCTTTACTTACATTCCCTATTTTCATCTTCACAGCAATCCTTTGGATTAACATCTACAGATATTATTGGGGTTTTTTTGCATTTACAATGAGAAACTGAGTCTGAGAGAACATGAGTGACTTACTTAGAGTGGCTCAGCTATTAAGTATCTGAAGTAGGATTTAAAATTAAGTCTTCTTGACTCAATGCTACTTTTACTAGTCATTAATCAACTAGTAGAATATTTTTAAGTCTATAATTGTATTTAGTTATTTTATTTATTTGTTGTTTTGGTCCATACCATGAAATATTTGCTTAATCTTTAACACTTGTATTAGATGGCAAAGAGGAGTAATTGAAAATTGAAGACGACAATTTTGACAATTTTCCAAGGTAAAATATTTATGAGTACTCATAAGATATTAAATTATTGTGCACCCACTAATCTTTCTAGTATTTGAACTTTGATCAAGACCTTTCTACCACATTATAAAAAATATATTATTCCAATAAAAACTAAAGGCATAACTAAGTGGCTTATTAAAATATTAATTTATTATTTGATTATTTATATAAACACTAACCAACCCTGTTTGTAAAAAAAACAAAAACAAAAAACAGAATTTTTACTATATGTTATAAGTGACAAAAGTGAATTTTTATTATAACATCTCAGCCACTGCAAAAATAATGGCACTGACCCAGGCATGATAAACAAAAAGAAAGTTGCCACAATCAGAGAATCGTGGTAATCTTGAATAGGAAAGAAAGATATTTTTAGCCCTGTTAAGAAAGTAGACTTTTAGAGATTTTTTCCCTCTATTCTTTTGAAAAGGCAGAGAAAGAGTTATGCTTGAAATAAAAAAAAAATTGGGGTTTGAATCTTACTTCATATATATATATATATATATATATATATATATATATATATATATATATATAATGTGCTAGCTGGGCAACCATGAACAATTTATTTGACTACAGAGCTTGAATCGCTTCATTTGTAAAATGGAGATAACAGTTGCACTCCCAATTTCACAGCATTGTCATGAAGAAATCATTTTTGCAAACCTTAAAGTTCTAACACAAAAGTAAACTGATGCTGTTATTTTATTGCTTTTGAGAAAACTGAGGCCCAGGGAGGTTAATTTGAAATCATGGGATTTTAATTCTGGAATAGCCCATACATATCATGTAGTCCGATTCCCTAATTTTACACAAGAGGGAAGTGAGACCCTACAGAGTCAGAATTTTTTTTTTAATCATTTGGCCTAGACACCTTTGCCTTTTGACATTTTCCATCATTCAAGTATGGGAAAATATGATCATTTATTTTCTATCATCATCATCCCTTTACTATTCTGTATGGATTTCTGTCTTGTGGTCCAAATTCAATTTAATTGGGAATGGATAAGGCTAAAATGCCAATTTCCTTTTAAGCCTCTGTCTACTATTGAGAATGTTCAAATCATAAACATCTGATCTGGGGAAGGGAAAAAAAATGATTTTGTTTTTGACTTCATGAAGATAAATCTCATTTTGAAAAAGCCGCTTTTTTGACTCTTCTAAATGATTCTAAATGCAAGCCTCCAGAATTTCAGGCTGATCACTGAAACTAGCCATCCAGAAGGTTAAGGACTCATTGGTCCCTGTATTAAACTGTGTTAGCAAACGAGCTGTTGTGCTTTCCAAGTTTGATGATAAAACTTAATGTGCTTATAATAATCAATCTCAGCTGCACCCAGCCTTCAGTAATTTGGTTCCTTTCATCAAAAAAAAAAAAAAAAAAAAAAAAAAAAAAAATCCTTATGGGGTTGACTATAGCCCTAGTTCTTAATGAAGCACTTCATATTGAAGCAGCTGTCTCCTCACCTGTTTCCCAGCCCATCCAGAGGCCTGGAGAAATTCTTCAATTTAGCAAGCAAACTTAAGTCATTATTAGAAATGACAGGGAAACCTGATGAAATTGTACTTTCAATTGGAAAACAAAATTGCAATCAGACCAACATGATTTCCTCATGGTCGGACCATGCTAATGCCAAGTCGAGACATGGGCAAATGTATTTAAAAGTCATAATGGAGTATTACCATGCAATCTCCTTTTACTGGCCCTTATTAATATAAAACTTCAATTTGCATGTAAATGCGGTCAACTTTCATATCATCAAAATACATGAGGCCTGGGAAAGTAATGAATTGAAGTTTGATGCGGCAATTACTGACGTTTATAAAGAATTTTAAAGAGGTCATTCTAGCCTTGACTGAGAAAATGAGGAAATCAACAGGGAATATTGTCAATATAGCAACAGTGGGAGTTGGAGTCAGTCCCAGGTGTTAGGAGGCCAGATGATGATTAAGAGAGAGAGTATGAAGCCTCTCACCCAGAAGGACTGGGCTGGACCTGGGGCTCAATAACAGAGCTTTCATGAAAAGGTTCTTGCTGGGTTCCCACTTTAGCTGCCTCGAAATGTGTTCCAGGGGGAATCAAGAAGCAAGTGTTTATGAGCGAGAGCAGTGCTGAAGGTTTAATTGGGCTCCATATCCTTTCAGCTCCCTTTAGTACTTGATATGCAGTTTAACCTTTTTTTCCCACCTCAGATACTCTAGTGCCACTGGGATTTTAATAAGGCCCTCACTTGATGGCTTGGCAAAACATTGACTTAGTTGCTGAATTGAGTTAAACTGCCTTATTGTGTTGTAATGGCCATTTATAAGTTGCCTGATTTTTTTTTAAGCAGGGAATATTTATCCTGGCTGTCTGTTTCATAAATTTGCAACCACGTGGAGTGATTTGGGTGGTTTTCTTTGCCTATTTGTGCAAACAAGTTAACAGGAGATATAATTTTAAACATGCCCAGAAAAATCAATGCCGAGATAGAAATACAGTCCTAATACTAGGATATTTTCCTGCATATAAAGCAGGATCAGAATCTTCAAGACAGGCCAAATCCATTTTCCAAAGACTGTGGCTCTCCTTAGGAGGCAGGGGTGGGGTCAAGGTTTGTGTAAAGAGTAAACATTGTTTATTTATCTTATGAAAAATAAACATTCTGAGACTCCCAGTGCTTGAAGGATTGGGTTAGAGGACTGGTTTCAAGGGGTAAAAGGCTGTTGAGCTTTCCCTTCCTTTTGTTCTTGTTTTCAGTACCTTTCTTTTCCCTATTGCTAGATTAAAGTTGTCTTTATAAACTTCATAGAAGCAATTGTTACTTTAGAATAATTCACAATTACTGCTGTATCTTACTATATCTTACTATTAATTTTGTAGGTGACAGACTCAAGTGAAAACCAAGAAATTCTCCCCAACATATTATTGTAATAGTCATATTATAAATGAAACACTGGAAATGTTGTTCAGGGAAAAAAAAATTCTGAATTCATTCCCATTGCAGAAAACCTGATTATATAATTTAGCCATAAACCTTACTAGATATGCCATTTAAAATGTCTGACCTCAATTTTCTTATCTTTAAAATGGGGCTAACAATACTTACATGTCTTACTTGAAAGACTTGTAATAAGAGCTCTGTGAACTTGAAATTATTACATAAACACAAGTTATTGTTATTGTAGTTCTAATTTATGAGATAATTATTATTTCATCAGCAAGCTATCTTATATGGTCTCACAACCTCCTTTTTTTTTTTTTTACTAATTTACACAGTCATCTCAATTCTTTTATTATTCTTTTCTTTTTAATTTTTTCTTTCATCTCTTCTGATATGTAAATGAAAGTATACTCACATTAATTTAGTGACTGTGTACCCTATGCATTATTGTCAGAGTCCACATGAAAGACACTATCAATATTACCAAGTTAATGTTTATATTAAAATAAGTCTTTCTGATGCTAAAAAAAAAGAAAATCCTAAAATATGCTAAATTTTGGCCATGAAATTGGTGTTATTAATTCATCTGACAGTTATTATCAATTCAAACTCATGAAAAGTAACCTCATTAATGTGTCATCCCTTATTTGACAATACCTATTATGTCTGTTATGTGAAAGGCATACTTAGGTACTGTAAAGACTGACCAAATAATATTAATTTGTCCAGAGCTTGTCTTTTTATACCAGAATTGTAAATGAAATATTTGTTTTGGGGCACATAAATAGATGTATAGATGTGTAGATAGATAGATAGATAGATATAACTATGTTATAAGATCTTATACAATGCTAAAGCTGACAAATAAATATCTATTACTTTGAAATGTCTTCAATGATATTGTATTATGTGTAGAGTCTATGTAATGAGAAAATACATGTATGTGTCTAGGTGTATGTCTCTTAAGATGTATATCTATAAACATATAAGTTAAATGTTTTCATGGGAGTTTCATAGATGTAAGTAGAAAGAGGATAACTGTTTCTAGTTGTACACCCAAATAATACATACATATGGAATATGTTTAGTGTTTTACTCTACTTTACTTTTTTCCCAAGGTAGATCATGTACAGCAGATGGGTAAGAAAGGATAAGCATATGGGATTGTTCTAGAAACCTGTATGGGAAAGGGAAAAAAAGGCAGGAATTCTAAGAATTGGGCAGATTCAGAAATATGTAATGAGTGATATTGAATTAAGGAGAAATCTAGACTGTGGGTCTTTAATAAGTATAAAAGCAGAGTCAATGAGGTACAGAAAGAGAATTAGAGGGAAAAAATTCTTGTAGATGTGGGAAATGGCTTGTTGGCTTCTTTTTGAATCATTGCAGAAACACTTAGGCAGATTAGGAGACTGGATTAACTTTTAAGAATTTGGACTCTTAAAACAATGCAGTCTGTTATGGAAATTACTCTTCTTTTTTTCTCACATGAACAGATCAAAGGTCCCTGATTTGAAAGACAGTGGCAGAAGTAGGAACCACCAGTTCATTGCCTCAGCCAGTGCATTCATTTCTCTGCAAACTACTCTGTCCTCATGCAAAATTCCCTAGTGAAAAGTGACCAGATTCATAAGTATTTCTAATTATATTTGAGTTGATGACCACATTATTCAGACTGTGATTTTGGGATTATTGAAAATGTGGCCCACAAGGCCATAGGAACTCTACCTGACATAACAATGCTTTTAAAAAGAAGAATTTATATTTTCTTGCTTGTTGAGTAGGAATTTCTTTTCCCATCAATGATTTTGATACGTTTATCTTTTTTCTTTTCCTCACTGAAAGTCATCTGTTAAAATTTGGAGATGACAGAATGGTTTAAATTAAACAATTATCATCATGGCCAATGTTAGGGATCAAAGATCAGTAAATATTGTAAAAAAATAAATCAGTTCATTTGTATAACTTATCAACACATCAATTTAGAAAGTTACTCATTTTTTAGAAATGTTTGCTATAGTTTCTTTCTTAAAAGGCATGTATGTGTATGTACTTAATTTTAAAATATCACTAATGCAAATAAATCACTAATAATGTTGTTAATGTGTTTAAAAAAAGTAAAAAGACCTTTGATTTTAATATACTTGTTGGAGGGGGAAAAAAATTCTTTGGGATGACATAGAATCATCAATCTTAAATTTCTGTATATCCCACTATCAACAAAACACCTTCGTAACTGGGCCAGATTCACACTTATGCTGTGTACTGGTTTTTCCCTGTTACATGATATAGACACACCTTAAGATACAAATAGAAGACTTAGTACCAAACTGTAAATGCCAGTGTTTTAATTATTTTATTTATTTCTTCACCCACCTGCCTCAGGATACACACCATGAGTATAACTGTTAAGAATAACTTCTAAAAAAACAAACAAACAAATGGATGAGGTACAGATTTCCCTTTTATTTTTATTGTCAATTCTATAATATTTCCTTCTCTTCCACTCAAAGAAAGAAGAAAAAAAGATTTTGTTGTCATAATAAATCAATGTGCAAAACTTCAACCCATCATACTTTATTTAATATAGATAGTACACATAAAACAAAAGAATTTTTATTAAAAAAAAACAAAATTAAAAAAGGAATGAAATTTAAAGTTGAATATAAGAATCTGATCTTGTACCTACTGATTCAATAATTCATTCAATAAACATTAGGCAAGTAATTAGGATTGGAAATCAAAGGACACAGGGTCAATTCCTGGCTCTACCATTGTCTATAATTTGGGCAAGTCATTTAATTTCTCTGATATTCAGTTTTCTCATCTGTAAAATGAAGAAGTAGATTTAGGCAATCTCAGATTCCCATAAACCTATATGTTCCTAGGTTATAGGAGAGATACATTAATGAAAATCATCTCAAAAACCAATTATTAGAAAAAATAATGACAATTCTTATTAGAAAACAAAACAAATATTATATATAAAATATAAACAAATATATTCATTTAAATAAATGATAAAATAAGTATGTGTGTGTGCGTGTGTATGTGTGTGTATGTTTAATAGGAATCAGGTACATACACAGAGTACCTAAGATTCTGTCTCTCCACTTAGAGAACCTAAGATACCTCCTCTCATAAGAATTTTAATAATGTATGAGGAAAACATCTCAGGAAATTGACCACATGTAGACATTATATGACTTATTCTATTTGGTTAATAATATTTTGATTAGTTATGGGGGAATTTTGAAAAGCCTAGTAGTGTCAGCTATATCTTCTGTATCTTGTTTGCTTCTGTGGAATTTCAGTGATTCTTTGCTTGTGGCAAATTTGGAAGAGGGTATGAAATTGAGAGGATGGTAATAAGTTCAGTTTTGATGTGTTGAGTTTAAGGTATCTAGAGGACTTCTAGTTTGTGAAGTTTAGACTTTCTAGTTTCACAATTGAAAATGTGAGACTAGAAATCAAGACAGAAGTTATATCTGGATAAATAGATCTGAGAGTCATGTGCAAAAAGAAAATAATTGAATCTATGGGATCCAAAAAGTTCACAAAGGATGATAAGGATAAGAAAGGAGGAGGATAGAAATAAGAAGATAAGAAAAGGAGACCTAGAAGGGAAGTTTTGATGGAAACCAGTTAATGGACACAGTCTGGCTGAAGATCTAGCAAAGAATACTAAAAAGAAAAGATAGAACATGTAAAAAGAGAACTAGGAGAGGGTAGTGATGAAAAATAGTAAACCCCCAGAATATTAATGAAAGGAAAGTAAATCAATGTGTCACAAAGTATAGGAAAGTCAAGAAATATTAGAACTGAAAAAATACCATTAAATTAGGCCACAAAGGGAGCAGTGGTAAACTTGAATTTCCAGGTTTCATTTCCAAATTCAGGTGGATTAGGAATAAAAAAATTAGAATGCAGTAAATTGAGGGGGGGAAAGTGAGATGAAAGGAAATGGATTGTAAACAGGCTTTTCAAGGACTTTAGCTCCTAAAGGGAGGGGGAATATGGGATGGTAGATAATGGAGATGGAGAAATCAAGGAAGAGATTTTTTTTAAGGTGTGAGGGAAACATAGACATGTTGGCAATAATAGCCAATTGAAAAGCAAAGACTAAAGATTAGTCAGAAAGTAGGAAAGATAGAAGGAATAATTAACTGAAAAAGATGGCATGTAATGGTTCACATAACAGGATAATTTGTTCACTTAGCAAGGAGAAAGGCCATTTCTTCCTGAGAATTGTTAGAATTCTTTCCTGTGGATTCTGAGAATCCTCACTTCCTGAGGAGTGTCAGAAGGCATTTTAATGATATAAAATGAGAAAAAAAGAAAAAGGGGAATGAATGGCCTTAATTTTACCAGTGAACAAGAGGCAAAGTTCTCAGTGAGATGATAGAAAGAGGGAATTCATAGGAAATTTGAGGGAAGAAAAATCTGAAGAGTAATTTGGACACTGAATTGATGGGGGAAAGGTAAAAAAATTGTCTTGCTACAGTGAAGACTTAGTTGAGATTAGGTAATATGATTCAACAGCCTGCCAGAGTGAATGATGAAAGTAATTCAGGGCTGAGTTTCAACAGATTTAGCTTTTTGGTAGAATAAAAAAGTGAGGGACTTCAGAGAAGTGGAAAGTGTAGAGCTGAGTTAGGCCATTAAGAGAGAAAGATGGAAAGGATAGAAGAGTATAGCCAATGTAGCAGAGATAGTCTGAAGAAAATTGAAGAGTAGAGGGATAAGAGTTAGTATTAAGGATGAAGTGCTTATTATTATTATATACTTATTATTAGGGACCTTAAGGTTATAGGAGAGGTAGAATAATAGCATATTGAGAGAAGAAAAAGAAAGTTCATGGTTTCTAAATAATAAGTAGAATATCTGTGTGTAGTGGCAGGATATGTATATCCCTGTGTATAACTGAGGTGAGATGGGGTAATATATCTATTATGAGAATTGAATAAGTTAAGCAACTAGGAGGTTAAGGTGTTAGGACAAGGAAAAAATAGAAAAGTGATAAATGAAGTGATCTTCTGGATTTGAATATGACTAATAAGGAAGAACCTATTGCTGAATTTAAAAATAATAATCATTTTATGAATCACAGAAAAAATATTTATGACCAAAATGGAGAGGACAGAATCCACAGATCATTGAATGAAAGAAACTCCAAATTTAATCCACTAAGAATATGATTGCTAAATTTTAGAACTTCCTGGTCAAAGGAAAAAAAAAAAATATATATATATATATATATACACACACACACACACACACACACACACACACACACACACACTGCAAAGTACCAGAAAGATGAAAATAAAGTACCAAAGATTCAGTCAGGTTCACACAAAACTTCCTACAAAAAATAAGAAAGGAATGAAAGCCTGAAATAGAATATATCAAAAGAAAAAGACCAGTAGAGATTTTTCCTTTTATTTCAGGAGGAAGGAAAGTATGGTGAGGAGAATTTGTATGAAACATCTTCCATGACACTAAAAATATCTTACTCTGTTTCTATTTACTATAGTGCTCATTATCAAAAATCAGCATAACATTAACTGTTTATTTATCATTTTGACTGTCAAAAAGTGTTATGTGATACCAGTTGTCCACAAGAGACATTGTTTGAAACATGTCTTGATGTCTGAATTATTTTATATTGAGTTAAATACTTTTTAAAAATCAAAGAATACTAGAAACATTAAAAATCTTATGTTCTCTTTACTTGCTTTTCTCAATTAGCTACATGACCAGAAAAATAAGTTCTGCTATTAAAAATGACATATGAGAAATTTGCTATTCTCTTCTTACATATTCACCAACTGTATCCTGCCGGGACACATAGTAATAATTAAGAATTTCTTATAGAAATTAGACAGCAAGAAAACAAGTCGATAGTAATTTCTGAAACTTTTTAAATAAAAAGTTTTGTAAAAAAGATTCATATTCTTTGTCATTCTTTCAGAATCTTTCCTTCTTAAAAATATTAGAAACTATAAAAGGTGGTATACCTCCTGTTGAGGTTTCTTTCTTTAAAAAAAAAAAAAAAAAAAAGAGATTTAGTTTATTTTCCTATCAACTCTACCCAATATAATCCTTTTTGTAAGAAATATAGTTAAGAAATACAAATCACCACATAGGACATATATTAAAATATTTTGCTTTCTTCTGAAACTCTAGTTCAACATATCTCTACCAAGAGATGGGAGGTAGGCTTTACCATCAGTTTTCTGACATAAGTGAATTAAAGAATTATAGGCAACAGTCATGTAATCTAACTACCTCATTTTTTGTTTGTGTTTTTGTTTTTTTTTTTACTTCAGGAAATTGAGGCACAGGTTTATTGTCTTGCCTTAGGCCAAAGAGATAGTAAAAAGAGGAGAGAAATTGAGATTTAATATCCAAATCTTCTCCATCTAAAGCTACCATTCTTCCCATTATTATTTCCTATGTTGTTAAATCAATAAGCATTTATTAAATGCCTACTACATGCCCAAAACTGTGCTAAGCACTGGAGCAGGAGGGATGAAACTTTTTTTTTGCCAAGAGCCATTTGGATATTTATAATATTATTCACAGGCCATACAAAATTATCAACTTACAGAACTCAAGAAAGGTTGTTGTTGTACATAGCTTTCACCTCATCATTGCCTATGATTCTTAGCAAATGATTTCATAGGCTTGGGGCCAGATGTTTCCCACCCCTGCTAATGCTTCAAAGACAAAAACAAAACAAAACAAAATGAAGTGTTCTTTCCTCTAAGGAACTATCAAATGGAGGAGATTAGAAGCAAACAGATAGATAGATAGAAGATAGATCAGTAGTGGCTAGAATTGCAGTTTGTAAGTCTGAGACTGGGAGGATGGTGCTGCCCTCAATAATAGTAGAAAAGTAAGAAAGAACTGAAAGGTTTGGGGATGGGGGAAAGACTATGAGTTCAATTTTGAAAATGTGAGTTTAAGATGTATATGGGGCATTGAGTTTGAAATGTAAAACAGGCAATAGCAAGAGTGAGCCCAGAGATCAGGAAAGAGGTTAGGACTAGATCTGAGAATCTTCTGCATAAAGATGACAACTCAATCTTTAATATCTGATAAGATCACCAAGTAAAATAAAAGATAATTTGGGGCAGATCCTTAGAAGGTACATAACTTTAGTGAGAAAGACCTGATTGATAATTCAACAAAAGAAATTTAGGAGTAAACAAATACAAAAAGATGAGAATTTGGAGAGATCAGTGATACAAAAACATAGGAAGAAGAGAATAATCAATATCATTTAATCTTGTGTTCAATCAATATTGATCAGAGTTCTGAAGTTTTTCTCTATTGCTTTCCCTTAGGTTACCATGATCACTGTGTAGATTTTTCACCTGATTCTTTTCATTTTATTCTGCATCAGTTTATGTTTCCATATATATAATATATGCACATATATGTGTATATATACATATATATGTAGATGTATATATACTTACACATATATTATATTTATATATATGTATATATATATACCTGTGCATATATCATATTTGTATATATGTATATATGATGCAAAGAGGCTAACTTTGATTTGATGTCAGGAAAACCTTTCTATCAATTATAAATGCCCAAAGTGAACTGGGTTAACTCAATATGTGATTCATCTTCGAGCAGAAGCTGGACAATGACTTGTTGAGTATGTCGTAGTGAGGATTCCTTTATGTCTATGTTGGACTAGATGTCTTCTGAAAGGTATTCCAACTTTCAAAATCTATGATTCTGCAAAAATCATACATTTGAGTGAAAAATGATCTTCACAAGTACAAGATTCTTAAAATCAAAAGACGGAAGGCAACTCAGAAGAAGCATAGTTCATCTCTTGCATAATCAAGAATCCCACCTGGAGCAAATCCAACAAGTGATTATCCAACAGATCTGAATATCTCCAGAGAGATGGAATTCACTACCTCTTAATATGGCAAATTCTACTTTTAAACTCCAATTGTTAGCAAGTTCTTTACCTCCCTGTATCTCTTCAACTTCTACCAGTGTTTCCTAGTCCTATCTTCTGTGGCCAAGCAAACAAGACTTAATCCTTTTGCATGTGACAGTCTTTCAAATACCTGAAGACAGATATCATGTTCAGCCTAAGATTTTTCATACTCTGGCTAACATCCCTAATTCCTTCAGCTGATCCTCTTTTTGTTATCACTTTGTAGGGATGATGTGTTCCCTCAGTGGTAAAAGGTACACTGAGGGATCAACAGGTGCATATCAGGGTAATCAGGATATCTGTGCCTCTGTTATAATAGCATGGGATTAAGGATTCAGTTGATAGGATTACAGGCACCCCAGATTTAGAAAATCCAATTTACAAACATCCCTTACATATGAATGGTCAGCCTCATTCATATGTGTTAACCCTAGAACACTGGAAATAAAGGATTTCCAGGTGTCCATATTGCCTCCTTAGAGAACAGGCAGCTGACAGTGTGATTGTGGTGAGAACAATGTCTGATACTTCAAATTCCTTCTTCTTTCTTTGTTTCTTTCTTCTTTTCCTCCTCCCTTTCTTTCTCTGCCTTCTCCTTTTACTCTTCCTACTTCTCCTTTTCCTCCTCCTGCTTCTTTGCTTATCATCACCATCATCATCATCATCAATACTGTCATCATCATCATTATAATGACCTTGATATGTAGATTTTAGTTTACAAAATACTTTGAATATGTGATTCCATTCCCCCCTTACAGAAATTACTTAAAGTAATTAAGATAGGTATTATTAGCTCTATTTTATGAGAGAAAAATGAGGCTCAAAGTAAGTAGCATAGTAAAGGAATCAAGAATGAAACCATATCTTTTGATACAAAAATGAATATTCTTTATATTGTTAAAATTTACAATGCTACTTAGGTCTGAACTTCCATTATTGATATTACTCCCACAACCTTTTAAAATCAAAGCCACCCTTGGAGACTCAATTCTGGTGCATATGATTTTATTTTCCCTAATTGGAACTGATTTGTCTATCTACAGATCTCATTGCATCTCTTCTATGCACTTATATTTTCTTTCATATTATAGCTATTTGTGTATATGTTTAATGTTTTCACATAAATTTTATGCTTCTATATTTGTATTCTCCTGTATATAGGCACTGTGCTTTATTCATTCTATATCTCCTGCAGCAACTAATATAGTACATTACATTTAATGAATATTTATGCAATAAATGAGATAAATAGTATTAAAGCTGGCTAGTTTTTAAGTGTCTATTTAATCTATTGGGAAACGCTAAAAGTAGAGAATTGACCTTCCTTTGGACCTGCTCATGTATGCAAATTTAACTCAAAATTTTCAGTTATATCAGGAAAAATAGATTCTTTAGGCTGGTTTGGAAAGCTACCATTTGTAAAAATTTTTCCTATAGTAAATATGCATCAGGCTCTTAAAACTGATTTTCAGGTAGGTTCAATTCAATTCAGGTATTGCCTACATTTTGGTTGATGTTCACTAATGTAGCCTTACCCCGTCTTTTTCATCTAATAACGTGGCTGACTTTTACTAATTTTGCATATTTCAACTAGCTGAGAATTGTATCACCCAGTGTTGTGAAGAGAACTGGGTGTTATTAAGCCAATGAGTTTTTCCATTGTTAACTCAATCATTAAATAATACGAAGTTTAGAATTTTGTCAGCAAATGAAAATTTGATGGTGAGATCACTGTAGATTTTATTAATCAATTGCCAAAAGGAGAAATGTTTAACCTTGCTATCAGCGGATGGGAAGAAATCCCATTAGTACATTTCCGCATTTTTGAAGAGGTGAAGGTAATGTCTCTGGGCACAAAGCTCTAACCATTGCATACTCATACAGAAAAAAATCTCTGGAGATGAATTTTTTGTCACTAAATTTGATAACTTCCATAAAAAGCATAACAAAGATGGCTTGCTATAAAATTGGAGACAGTATTGTCAAAAGTAAAATGATTCCTTGTTTTAATATCTTTATAAATTAGCTAACATTGAATGTATTATCCATCATATTCTATAACTTGAAGAGTCTAATTGGGATCTCTCATGAAATGGAAGTAATTTGAAAATGTTTACAACAGAAAAAAAAATCAATAAAACTTTAAAAATAAACATTTTCAAGCAATTGTTTTAAAACTGTTTTAATATATTTTTAAAGCACACATACCAATGGAAAGAAATGGTAGTATAAACAATTTCATGTGGCTTATAAATCAAAATTGGTCATAGCCTTTGAAACATATTTTGTTGCTTTCAGGTGATTGTGGATGGGTATGATGTTCAGAAATATACATTGCTATCTAAAGAACAATCACACTATAATGATCTAACTCAGAAAAAGTTTTCTTGTGTCACAGGGTTACACAATCCCATTAATTACATTCAGCACCCAATCATATACTTCCTTGTATTATTTACTTTTCATATTATCTTCTCCCAAAAAAATCATAATCTGGTATACTTCTTTATAATCTCCCCATAGAAGCAAAGCATAGTAACCACAAAGTTGAAATCCTCTCATGGTATTGACATTAGCAGGAGTGCCAAGAAAATGTCTCTTTCAGTGGTGCTCCAAAGGCTTTTCTCTGCTATACTGCCATTCTCTTGCTAACTCTTTCCTAACCACCAGTTTTATGTTATCATTTACTCTCAGTCTGATGATAAACACCATATTGCCAAATTGTGATTGAGGGTGTCACTACAGATGACAATTCCTTTGTGACTAAGGAGATGCAACAGTTTAATAAATGGCTATGGATATGCTGACCAATTGGTGATCCAACTTCTAAGAGTCATTCCTTTCTGAACAGAGTTTGGTACCCAGACAAGAGGCCATTTTCAGGTCTGTATTTGAAATCTCCCTAGCTAGATAGCAACTGTATTAGCCTGTACTCCATAGGTATAATTTTAGAGAAGCCAATTATTTCTGACAAAGCAATGCAGTAAAACTTTAGGGAAGACACACATTGGGTCCCAAGTATTATTACAAAAAGTCTTGTGTTCTCTACCCTTAGAATAAAATATTTCTTTCAAGGCAACTCAGATGTATTTGATAAATGAAATGTTTTCTTGTTCCCCAAGTTATTAATGTCTCCCTCACCGAAATAATCTAATTTTCATTTTTATATACTCATATATGAATATATAGTTTATTTTGGTAAAATCAATGAAAGCTCCTTGAGGATAGGAATGTTTCATATCATAAAGATATACCAGGCACATAGTAGACACTTAATAAATGCATAGTCATTGATGAGTTCAATGATTCTTAATTATATAATTAGCAGTATTTTTTTGTTTCTTCCATTTAAATAATTTATTTTCCTAAGTAGAAAGCCTGTGGTATGCTTTCAAAGTCCTCCTCATCCCTCTACAAACCTGAATTTTCTAATTATTAAACTAGTAAAACAATGTAAAATTCTCCTAAAACCTCCTTAATGTAGTCTTCTTGTTTCTACTCTATTTAAGTATTTATTAATCCTAAAATGCTTCTTTATTTAAAAAAAATCAACCACACTTAATTCTTTTAAGTTTTATGTTAATATATTAAATGTAAGAAATAAATAATTAATATTCAGGGCATTTGAAAATTCTAAATCTTTTTATAAATGCTTTTGAGTTTTTTGTATAACTCAAAATTCTAAATTTAATTGTATAGCAAAGCAGCTAAAATAATCATAATAATATTTATGCTATTCATCTACTCATATGATTTGTAATTTAAGAATGAAGTGATTATACAGATAAATTATAGACAAGATTGCATCTTTGCCCTATCTTATGCCAAACTTAAAAAAAAAAAAAAAAAAACCTCACAAATCAATTCTGGTATTGATTCTTTAAATTCCTAGAATGCTGCTGAAATGGCTCAACTTTTTGGATAACAGAATTCTAATAGAAAGAGATTTCCTTCTGTTCAAAACCTTAATGACAGTAAATTTTCTCTTATTTTCCCTATACAGAATATAGGGAAGTAGTCACTTCCCTGTTGAAAATTTACTATTGTGTATGTACAAGGCAAAATGATATCTGTGGGAAAAAAATTTCCCCAAATACTGAAACTAATTATTCAATTCTAAAATTGTTTACCAAATAGCTTTTCTGTGCCCTGGCTGTGCTAGATACTATACAAGATACAAAAGGAATATAAAATATGAGCCCTAATCTTTCAAGAGTTTACAATCTAGTTGGAACTCCCAAATTTGCACTAAATAATATTAGCGAAGTCAAGAACAATGTAAATTAAAATCTACACATGTTCAGACAACATGTATTAAAGATCAGAAATGGGAAAAATCATTTGCTAGCCTCGACTTTGGACAAATTACTAAACTCTAGGACAAAAAGTAATCTTTGCAATATGGGTTCAAATTTATTACCCAAGTGAAACACAAATGTCTTTGGGAGGTAAAATTAGGCCTCATAAATAAGGATAGCATTCATAGGAATGTTAATTCTATAGATAATCAAGATAATTTATACATCTCAAACTTGCCTGTAGTATAAGATGATGTTGACTAGACTGATGTACCTCCATTTCTTCAAACACTTGAGACTGAAAGCAAAAAGAGTAAAATAATAGAAAAGACATAGCCAGTATTAATGACCTCAATCAGATTTAGATAATGGTCAGATCTATTTTGAATATGTATCTTAAGCAAGATTATGAATTTAATATTCATAGTGTAGACTAAGTTACAAAATCATAAATAAAACAATAGCAAAACTAAGAATTTTCCAAATTATAACTTAAGGATTAGGCAAAACATTTATATTTCTTTTAAGTATGTACTCACATATAAGCATATGTATACATATCAGTATCTCTTAGGTGGTATGAAAATGAACAAGAAGTTGGCATGAATATTAACTATATACTCTATTGTCTATTTATTCCTGGAATTCTTAGTAAAGAAGAAAGGTTTTGGGAAAAGGACCACATTGTGACTGACAATTTCATGCTCATTGACTTAATTTATGTCCAGGTATCTGGAAACGATGGGTGGGAAGAGAATGGTATGTGACCAGTAGAGAGATTGACTGGTAAACAAACTGATGATGTTGGAGATTTTGGTGAAATAATCATTTAAATATTCATTTTGATTTTAAAAAGTACTTCTAAACATTTAATTCTGTACAATAAATTCATTATATTTTTGTAGGTATTTGAATTGTCTTCATATTTCCACATTAAATCTTTTATTACAAGTATAAGAGTTTCAAAATATATGCCAGAAATTATTAGGAGTGTTATCTCTCCAAGATAATAGCAGTAACAAAATTGAATTGTAATCTCTTAAAGTGATGATGTAACTAACCCCACAAGTGGGTTATCTTTCTTCTGGCCATATTGAAATGACTTGGGTTTCTATATCATCCTCACTCCCTATGACCTATCACATTTTTGTGTAAAAGGCCTTTATGAGTTATTTGGCAAAGGTTTTCTCTGTGTGTCTCTGTTTCTGTCTCTGTCTCCATCTCTTTGTCTCTATCTCTGTTTCTCTATGTCTCAGTCTCTCTCTGTCACTCTCTCTCTGTCTGTCTGTTTCTCTCTCTCTCTCTCTCTCTCTTTCTCTCTCTCTCTTCCCCTCTCCTTTGTGTGTGTATGTGTATGTGTGTGTGTGTGTGTGTGTGTGTGTGTGTGTGTATGTGTCTATCTCTCACTCTTTCCTAAAAGTGGCAAGTGTAAAGTGGTTGTAGATATAAGGTCATAACAGTGACCAGGAAAGAGCCTGAATTTCCCACATCTTGGTTTGGGAGTGATATTTCTACTTCTAGAAAGCAGGTAGCCAAAGCATATTAAAAAATCACATCTGGACTATCATTACTATAAGCATTTACAACCACATGGGAACTGATGTTTTAAAACCTTTCAAATATGAGTGGGAATGCCTGTTTTCTAATAGCAAACATTCTTATATAAAAAGCAGTAAAAAATATCCTAACCATTGGTCTTTTTCAATGTGAACAGCATAATTACTGCTAGATTTACTTAAGTAGGGTCTTGTTTGGAATTTATGAAGACTTGAAGCTATATTTTATATTATGCCCATATTTGGTTTTCTCAGGATAGAATTTAAAACAACCAATTTCCATCATATTTTATAATATAAGCATATATTGTCATCTACTCTAGTGAGAAATATTACATTTTCACAATGTAGGACTAAAATGATAAATATTAAATATTTTATGTAATAATAATAGTCATATCTCATATTAAAGTTTATAAGCTTTTCAAATACAGAGTATAAAATTGAAAGCTAGCAATGCATTTGTGATTAAATTGAGAAAGTTTCTTAGTAGTCTTCTGTTTTCCTCTCACAGAGAATTTTCTCTTTTTCAGAGAAGCGTAAGATGATGATAGGGAGGATGTTAGTCTCATATATTTTTTTTTTTACTCTATCCTTGTTCTTTATAATTTTGCAATATTCTTTTTTGATGGTTTTGTGGTTATTGTTCTTTTGTAGTTATTGTTCTTTTTTAATTACATTGTTATAGCCATTGAGTATACTGCTTTATTGACTTTTCTTACTTTAAACTTCATCATATCATGTCTATCCATACTTGTCTGAATTCATAACATTTAATGTTTTTTACAATTTGTATGCATGTGTTTTTGTATATTAAATATTGCATTACATCTGTGTACTACAATTTATTTATTCATACCACAATCAGTGAGTTTCTAATTTGTTTCCAGTTCTTTTCTACCACAAAAAAAAAAAAAAAAATACATATTTTGGTCTCTGAAGACTTTCTTCTTATCAATGACATCTTAGGGTAAGTACCTAAATAGGACAAAGAACAGAGATATTTTAGCTGTTTTTTTTTTTTGGGGGGGGTGCACAGTTCTAAATTGCTTTCCAAAATGGTGTAGTGATTCACAGATCTACCAATAATGCACTAGTACTTTTTTCTCACAATCTCATCTAATATTGACCATTCCCATCTTTTGTCATCATGAACAATTTTGTCTGGGTGGGAG
This sequence comes from Sarcophilus harrisii, assembly GCF_902635505.1. NCBI lineage: Eukaryota > Metazoa > Chordata > Mammalia > Dasyuromorphia > Dasyuridae > Sarcophilus > Sarcophilus harrisii. The sequence continues at coordinate 388,720,278 of NC_045426.1, forward strand.
GTGAAATTTAGGGTTGTTTTGCTGTGCATTTGTTTTATTAATAACTTAGAGCATTCTTTCACATAGATGTTATTAATGATGGCCTTTTAAAAATGCATATACTTGTCATGCACTTGTCATATGCAATCACCAAAAACCCAATGTCTTTTACAAAGGAGTAATGACAGATGATTACATAATTTATGCCCAAGACTGAAATTCCAAAATCAATTCCCCAACAAATTAAAGCATTCTTTTAGAAGATAAGGGATGAAAACTTAAGGATTATTTATTTCCTTATTTATGATCTCTTTGTGTATAGAGGTCTTTATGAGGAAACTTCCTCTATCAGTGAAGATCAACTGTTTTACAATTCCAATTCTTAGAAAATTAAATGGGATCATTGAAAGATTACATAAATTTTCTAGGGTCACACTGTTAGTGTTTATTGGTGTCAAGACTTGAACTTTATTCTCCTAATCCAAAAGCCAAGTGAATTTCCACTAAACCACACTGCCTCAAGAGTCAACCTAAATTTACACAATTTGTGGATTTCAAAACAATCCTTAAGACCCTTTTGATATGCAAAACCAATAAGATCATGGATATTAAATCAAGACAAGATACTCTAAAAAACTATGATTAGTCTACATTTTGATGGATTCACCATAATAGAACAATAAAGTTATAGTTGTGGTTTTTTTAAATTTATAGTTGAATGATATAGGTAGTCTTGGTGTGGAAAAATATGCAATAGGGATGAAAGAAACAAGCTACTTTACTTTTTTCCCTTTCTTTTCTTTTTCTTTATTTTTTACCTCACAAATGAAGAGTGGGAAAGGGAAGAAAAAGGGACAATCTCAGAAATAAAGATGAGTTTTTTTTTCTTCAAATCTTACAGAATTCATAATTCAAAGAAGCACATTGTAAGGAGCATTTATTAAGTGTCTGTTATTTGCTACTATGCTTCACAAATATTATTGCATTTGATTTTCAGAACTATCCTGAGAAACAAAGTTTTTTTTTGTTTTTTTGTTTTTTTGTTTTATTCTGCCCACTTTATAATTGAGGAAATTGAGACAGACTGAAGTTAGTATTTGAAGATAGATTCAAATAGTACTCCCTTAATCTAGTCTATACATTCTAGAATGTCTAGAAGATATCCAAGATATTTGTCAAATTTGATTTAACTTCTACTGTTACCTTTAAAACTGTTTTAAATTAATATCATGTAAATGAAAAATTTGAAGAAATTTATATGACAAAATGCAGAGCAAACCTAACAGAAGCAGAAGAACCATTTTACTCATTGTTCAAAATAATCTAACAGAAAACAGCACTTAAAAGCTTCATAACTCTAATCAATGCAGTGACAAATAATGATTTCAGAAACTGAATAATGAAAGATGCTTCCCACTTCTAGTTGATGAACTGTAGTTATTAAATGAAATTTAAAATTTCAAAAAGATCAAAGCTTTTGATTTGTTTTGCTTATCTTTGTTTAATCATTTCAAGGGAGATTTTTACTAGGTTTGTGAGTTAATGGAAAGTGAGAATAATGTAACAAAACTGTAAAATATTCTTAAAATAAAAAAGCACACATTAATTTAAAGGAAAGTAGTATAAGAATATTCTAGAACTTGTCTTTCCAAATAAATAGGGGAAAAAAGATAAAATGATTACTGAAAGTCCTTGTGCTTAGTAAGTTAATTTTATATACAATAAAAGAAAAGATAGAGTTAGAGTCATAAGATAAAGGTTCAAATTTCACCTCTAGCAATTACTAGTTCTGTGACTTCCAGCAAATCACTTAACTGCTATGGTAACCTTTGACCCAAGGTCCCACAGTGAATTAACTTGCATAGACTAAGTAAAAAAAAAAAAAAAAAAAAACAGAGGAAAAGGCTCAATATTTTTCTTTTTCTTGTTTCCCCCATCTTATAAAAGCTTCTAAAATAAAATAAGTATAGGATACTTCTGAAGTGTCCCAAAGACACTTTACTCTAAAAACAATCATACAGATTCATAAGAGTCCATGAATAAATATAGAAATATAAGTACCCAAATATCCTATCAATTACAGTGGTGCTATTGGGGTCAATCTTCTGTCATTCCAGATCATCTCTCTTTTCTAAAGAGGCCCACACAATCTCCTCGAGATTTGTAGTAGCTAGTGGCTTAGATGCTGCTTCCTCATCCCCCATTCTGAAAAAAAAAAAGAACATTTTAGAGCTGCTCACTAAGCAAAGCTCTTCTCACCAGAAGTGGTTAACTCAATAGCTTTACTTTCAAGTAGAACACTACACAAAAACAATGTAGGCTGTTTACTTTTTTATGGAACATAATACATCAGGAAATCTCTCTATAGACTGTCTTACAAATCATCCATAAGCCAAATTCCAGATCTGGTACTACCCAGAAAATCTCCCTTTTCTTCCAGAAGGCTGTGTTATATTATTATATTTATATTATCTAGGGAATTAAAATCTCTGATTACTCTACAATGGAAATTAGGGTTCAATAACATTCCTCATGTATTTCTTACTTAGGCTATATGTAAAGTTATGTCTCCCAAAGTAATGTTCTATAAGTTGCCATGATACTAGTAAAAATCATTAAAAAATATAAAATTTAATTCTTATGGGGAAGTGGAGAAATAAGTTAACTATTATATTTCTAGTATGGAATAATGTGATTTTTTTTTAGAAAAAAAACTTTAGTTTTTCATCTACATAAATAATATTTGGAACCTTCTTTTCTTCATTTGTACTAGGAACAATAATACCAAGATTACTTCCCTAAAAGTGTTATTATGACCATAATCTTTAATGCAAACATAAACTACTAGAATTCTGTGGGTGTCTAACTTTTTAAATCTTTTTTTTTTATAGGACATTGTGCCTCTCTAGAGAGTTCATAGTTTTTACTTTATATATCAGACTTTGAAACTTCCAATAGTGAGGGTGTCAGATGAGATTCCCTGCTTCTTCACCAGAGCCACTGACTAAGGAGAACTACATGTACAATAAAATACATTCTTTCCATCACCGAGGGTCTAATGACTCCATCTGGACTTCCCAAACATCCTTCATATTGATAGAGTAGAAGCTAAGACAGATGTTGTGGCAACTTGAAGCCCCAGGATAATTAGGAAAATATCACCCTCATCAGCTTCTCAATTCAAAAAGCTAATAGGAAGCTATGACTTACACCTACAGAATGCAAGGTACCCATAGAAAGGGAGAAAACAAAGAAATCTTGAAAGAATATTATTTTTGAAGTCAGTCCTTTCTCAGACCCTGGAGGTTTACCTGAATATGAGCTATTTCCCCCCCTCTGACATAGGCTGAAATAAAAAGCCTCAAAATTGCCCCAAGTCCATAATTACATTGTGATAGCTATTCTTCTTCCCCTTTAAATCACCTTCTATTCCCTGCTATCTAATAGAGAGAATATACCAAGTGGTTTTGTTTGGACCCAATCACCAATTAAGAGAGCGGAACCCCAAAATGGAATTCAGTAATTGAGGACATGTATTCTGAAGATCTACAATACAGAAATCAAGATATATGAATGTTCTATTCATATTGTTATATAAGAAATGATGAGCAGGATGCTCTCAGAAAAACATGGAAAGACTTACATGAACTGATGCAAAGAGAAATAGACATAACTAGAGAACATTGTGTACAGTAACAGCAATATTGTATGATAATTAACTGTGAATGATACCTATTCTCAGAAATTCAATTATCTAAAACAATTTCAAAGAACTTATATTGAAAATTGCTATTCATTTTCAAATGAAGAAGTGATAAAATCTGACTGCAGATTGAAGAATGCTATTTTTGCATTATTATTTTGAGGCGTTTTCCTCTTTGGTCTGTTTTTTTTTTTTTTTTTACAGCTTGACTAATATGGAAATATGTCTTATTTAACTGCACCTCTATAGTCTATATCAAATTGCTTGACTTCTTAGAGAAGAAGGAGGGAAGAGGAAGAAAATTTGGAACTCAAAAGTTTAAAAATGGTAAAATTATTCTTACATATAATTGGGAAAATAAAATATTTTAAAAGGAAATATTAAGTTTAAGGTACCATCAGTATCCAAATGGAAATGTTCTATGTAAATAATTTAAAACAGTCAAAAGAGAAGTTAAGTTTATGCAAAGATGTAATATATATTGATTTAGAGATATAGTTGAAGCTGGATGAGTAAATGAAATTGTCAAGGCAGGATGTGTATGGAAAGGAAAAAAAAGGCCAGAGATAAAACTTTTGTGAATATTTATTACTGGCATTGGGAATAAGAAAAGTCAATGAATATGGAATATGAATAGTATTCAGAGAGGTATATGAGAATCAAAAGAGAATGGGATTTGATTGAGGGAATAGAACACATTAATGATGAATTAGTAATTTCTTTCAATTGACATGATGACACTAACCTTGAAGCCAATAGGGTTATAAAAGGAGGAAAATTAATTTAAAACTGGTGAGTCCAAATTTGAAAACAATAGTTTATAAATCACTACAACATGATCAACTTGTTGATTTCATTTGCTTTGCTAGTCACAATGTGCTGTCTTTCTTGAGCTAATTTTCTATTACTTTGTCTATATTTAGGTTGATTTGATAGAGAAAAATAGAGTAACAGAACAGAATTTTCCCCATGGTGAATTTTCCCCCTCTCTTCTTTTCTTTCCTTTTTAAAAATGCAATGATATATGGTATTTTGCCTGTTACACATTGAAATATAATGGAAAGAACCTTTACAACATTCAAAATGATAAAGGGAAATAAGAGACAATACATGTTGTAGCAACTGTCCTTTGCATGAAGCTTGAAAATATTTATCAAATTACCAAGGATGAAATATTGATTTAACAACAGACAAAAATTTCTGGTAGAATCACATGGAAAATGGCTTATATTCAAAATTATAATCTGGAATAGGTGAAATCTCACCACAATTTAGATGTTTCGAGCAATGAATTTTATTGAAAATTTGAAACTTAGACTGCCTATAGCTAGTTGATTTTCTGACACCAAAGTGGGTTTTTTTTCATGGTTTTTATTTGTCAGTTGCATATATTTCCATTGAGTTAGCCTTTTAGGATATTTAGAAGAGCAAGTTGAACTACTTATCTAATACCTCTGGTAAAGGGCCCGACAAAATACCACCAATGTAGTTATACTACACTTGCACACTAATATCTTTACTGAGCTGATCAATAGTAAGATTGATCAGTCTTTTACTTCTTGAAGTTAATCTTATTATTGATCGGCTTAGTAAACACATTGCTTTTCTTGAGCAGTATTCCTTTAGAGTCTTTTTTCTTCAACCCCTATCCCCTGAATGTCTGGTGCTATCAAGAAGAGAAATAGACCAACATTTTCTCTATTAAATGCTTCCATTACATCAGGATCATCTTTGGTAGTTACAAATATCTCCTAGAACTAAAGGATTTATAAGAGGCCTCTCCCTGTCTATTTTTTTTTCCTGTGGATGTTAAAATATTGATAATGATCTGGCCCTTTCCTCCCTAATACTTAGTCTGTAGGTTGTAAATTAGTAATAATAATATTAAATGGAATGTAAAGAGTGCCTCTCCATTCACAGTGCTTAGACCCCTAAATTTAGATAGAAAGAGGGAAAAAAGAACAAAACATCCAAAGCAATATAAAGAAAACACTATCTTCTTGCTTAAGCTTTTTTTTTTCTTATTAAAGTGGCATTATAAGGAGGATGCTAAATAGGAAGCAATTTCACAAGAGAAGGCTAGGTCTGGGTAAAGGAATAAAGGATTTAGATATAAGACAAAAGTGGCTCAGAACAATCTAACCTGGATATTTCTCTTGTATACAAGATATCAAGCCAGGCAGCCTTATTTCTAAACCTGGCTTGTGCTGCTTCTCTGGGTGACTTTGGGCAAGTCATTTAACCCCTCATTATCTCATCTCCTCTGTGAGCTTGGGGTAATACAGCTGACCTGACTCACTAAGATGCTGTGAGAATTAATGACAGCATGTTTCAAAAGAGCTCTTTGGCAAAGAAAAGGTGATGTACAAAAACAAACAAACAAAAAACACCAAGCATTGTTTTTGTATGGAAGAAGAGCAGGTTCAGTGCCCCAGGGAGCACCACAGTAAAGACATGATAGATTACCTGCCATCCTACAGGACAATAGGAGAAACCCTTAAAGGCAGGTGATTTCACAGCCTTAGGAGGATACTCAAGAAGGGGGTATGAATATTGCCAGGATAGGAAGTTTTGAGGGATTTCCAAACCAGCACGATTAATTTAAAGGCAATTTATGGATTTTTTTTAAAAATAGGAAACTGACTTAGAAATATTGTAAAGAATAGGCAACAATTGTATTGCTATTTATTCTACCAGCTGTTGGTTACAGATGCTCCTTTTGGGAAGAGAGTTTGGCTCCCATATCAAAATAATGTGCATATTTTGAGGTACAAAGTCACCTTAAAATGTCAGCAAAGTCTAAGTGAAACTAGGACAAGCCATATAGGAAATATGTGATCACATTTTTTGTTCAAGCCTTCTCCTAACATATTAAATTGGGGCTTGTTTAATACTTGATAACTCAGTAGTGAGAAAATCACAATGTGTCAGCAGAGATCAGTTGACTCATGACCAGGCTGAAGGGAAAATACTACTACTTCAGGGCCTCTGATTAAATCTTACCAAATGATACCAATGTATAAACAACTTCAGAGATAACTAGGTGATACAATAGATAGGACTCTAGTCCTGGAGACAAGAAAATCCAAGTTCAAATTTAGCTTCAGACATGTATTAGCTGTGTGACTCTGGGAAAGTCATTAGAATTTCTGTTTTCCTCAATTTTGTAATCTGTAAAACGTTATTTATCCTTTGCTCTCAAAGACATCAGGGAAGTAATGCCATGACATGCAAGTAAATTGAATTTAACTGAGGTAGGGCTATGCAAGGTAACCTCCAAAGCCATCTGGGTCCAGAGTCCATAATTGAACTCAGATCTCTCCAACTCCAGAGGAGACTATCTACTGTGCCATCTAGCTACCTCTTTTACCACTCATTTTCTAGAGGAAAAATGTCAATAATTGTTGCTTCCATTCCCTATTTTCTCATTCGCTCCTAAATTCTTTTCATTCTGACTTTTGAAAGCATCATTCAATAAAAGCTGCCATCTCCAAAATTACTAATGACCTCATGATTAATAAACCTGATTTTTCTACTTAGTCCACATACTTCCTGGCTTCTCTGGTGTATACAACCTTGTTCAATGCTTTCTTCTCATGAATATCCTTTCCTCACTGGATTTTCATGATACTTTTCCTCCTTATTCTTGTACAAATCACACTTCTTAACTATATATCTTCCCCAGTGCTTTGTCTTGGGATGTTTTCTCTTCTTTTTCCATGCTATCTGTCTTGGTGACTTCTTGAACTCCCATAGAGATAATTGTCATGTCTATGACAATTTCTATATCTAGTCTTAATCTCTTTCCTTAACTTGCCTAGTAGACAATTCAAACTGGATACCTCAGAGACATTTCAAACTCCACATGTGCAAAACAGGTATATCTAAAACTTATCTTTCTCTCAAACCCACCCCTTTTTCTAACTTTATTATTCATATAAAAGATGCCATAATCTTTACAATTTCTCAGTTTTGAATCTTTAGTATTGTGCTTGACTTTCTTTCTCTCCTCATACATCTCATGAATTACCAAATCATGTCATTTCTCTTGACGTGTTTAATCTCTAATGCCTTTTCTTCACTCACATTACCACCACTTTAGTCCAGACATTCTCTAACCTCTTATCTAGATTATTGCAATAGCCCCTTAATTGGTCTCATCTCCTCATCTGTTCCTCACCCCAATATATCCTCAACATAGCTGCCAGAATGACTTTCCCTAAGCACAGATATGGTAAGGACATTTCTCTATCCCCCAATTCATCTTTCCTGCTTTGTTATATATGACTCACATTTCAACAGGAGTGGCCTCCTCTCTATTCCTCACACACAATATATCATCTCTCATCTCTCCCTTCACACTAGTACCTATGCCTAAACATCATTCACTCTTCACATCTTCTTCATGGAGTCTCCTTCATTGACATGCAGTTCAGTGCTTTCTGGCCAAAGTTTTTCCTTCATTTTTTCATTTCTATTGCATATATTTATTCAGTATATACTTCTAGATCTATGCATTGTTTCCCTGGATGGAACTTTTTTATAGTCTTTGGGAATAGGAATAATTTGTTTTTTAATCTGAAATCTTAGCTCAGTACAGTATCTGGCACATTGAAGGTGCTTCATAAATGTGTATCTGTTGATTGTTGGTCAACAGCTTTATCGTAACTGTTATGCATTACAGTTTGTTGGGGATGAGCCTGAGGGAAGTGAATGGATAAATCATATTCTCTCCTTCCTCATTTTCCCCTACCTCAAATATGTTTGATAGATTCTATGCTAAATAGAGACTTCTGTAAACTCTAAACTTGAGACAGTTTTGGAAATTTTATCATTATAATTGAATTTTGGAAGGCTTTCAGTCATTTGACCTATTAGATTTGACTCTTTTTTTGTATCTTACTAAAATTTCCTGCTAACTAATGGTTCTGAGTAGTGGAGACTTCTTATTTTGTGAAAGTTACTTTGACCCAATGCCACAGAAACTGTGCCACTGTAACTGGAGCAACTGTGTAGCTGTAACAATTGCTACAAAAGGGACTTTTTTGCATATAAATTGCATGTCACAAACCAGATCTGATATAAGCAGCAGGAATACTGCCCTCAATCATGAAAAGAAAGGTGAAATGGTGCTGGAATCTTGGGTCACCAACCATTCAACCATTGCTAGAAATAGTGGGAAGGTCCCAGATCAAAGAAAGAGTTGGGCTCAACCTATCCTATGATCCCCCAAAGTTCTATTTTACCCAATAATTCTTATTAGGTAAATGTTAAATTATTATTTCCAATTATGGAAGGATCTTCTAAATAGTAGATAGCCCTGGGGCTATGAAGCTCTAGTTTCTTTCTAGTAATGGATTTACTGAATAGCAATGCTTTCTATGTGTGAATGTGTTTGACTTTTCAATGGGTATTTGTATAAAGATCACATTTGATCCTATGAGATAGAATACCTTTAAAGACATATTTAAAGATTAGTAATTGCATACATAGAAATTATCTTGCCTAAGATCTCATAGATAGTTAATGACATTACTGAAGATTCAGAAGCCCTGGATTTGATTACTAACTCACTTATCTGTGTGACCATAGATAAATAATTTAAATTTCTCAGCTACAAAATGGGAATTTAATATTTGCAACTTCATAGTGTCATTACAAAGAAAACATGTCATAAATTAGAAAACAGTATGTAAATGTGAATTATTATTATTAATATTATTATTTTAAAATCATCTTTCTTCTCTTATTCATATAAGTTCACACAGAAACAGAATTGGGACAAGTCATTATCCTGCTATTTCAAAGGTAGATAAAAATGGCTGTTTTCATGGTTAAATAAAAATATTAGGATTTGTAGATATTTTCTATGGGCTCCCTGAAAGCATCCTCATTTCATCTCTAGTAGCAGGACAACAGTGATAATAATTACCTCATCCTATTTACACATGATTTTGATTTCCTCAGCTAAATCTATATTTTGAAAACTTTTTGTTCTATGCAGGTGGGAGATTATGAGTATTTGCTATTATTATTGGTGATATTAGTATTATCTCATTCTTATCTTTTTATGGGGTTTAGATAGAAACAGTCCTGGGGCAAGTTGTCATTCTGCTATTATTCTTTAAGATCTAATGCTCTACAGTATTTGCACAGATGAATAAAATAACTTTTTTGTAGTTGAACAAATATATTATATCCACTTAAAACTTCCTCTGATTAATTCCAGTAGGAGGACAACAGAGGTACTATAAAACAGAATTGTTATCTCCTCTATGCTATCTATTAAAAATGTTTAAATTTTTGGAGCTCTATATTTGTTCAGGCAAAATAGATAGTAGTTCAGTTTATGATAATAGTCCGGGCCCAAGACAGTTGTTGGTTAAGTTCTCCAGAATACTTTGAGGTCTATATCTGTAATATGAGGAATTGCCATCTGTCAGTCAATAAAAGATATTTTAATTCTAATCATTCATTCTAACCACCAAAAGGCATTTGGTAGCCTATTGTCATCATTACTGATGTTTATAATGATGAAGAGGAGAAGGAAGAAGGAGGGGGGATAACTTAGATTTTCTGATTTCTGATACATTTTCTACCCATTATATAACTAATGTATTTAAAGAATTTATTCACTTCCTTACCTAGATATTGAAGATCTCAAGTTCATGCTATTTAAGCAAAAAGCTATGTAGTCAGAAAATCTCAGCTCCGCCTGAGTGCTCCAAAGTAGAAGAAAGAACGTTTATCCTTTGTCCACTTTTGCTAAACAAACTCAAAATCCCAAATCTATCATCTCCCACAAACCTCATGTGGAGAAATGGAATCTTCAAACTAAGACTCATTACTATGTACAGACCTTTCCTTTCCTTATTGTATCATATCATTCAACTGAATATTTAGAGATATTTAGGGCATTTAACTAAGCTGAGTGATAGCCACATCTCCAAATAAATCTGCTTCTGTAAAACTGGCATGGCTTTAAAATCTTCTCTTTACAAAGCAGTAAATGCAATTTTTTATGAAAAAAAAAAAACAACTCATAACAATAACTAGTATAGAAACCAAAAGTAGAAAGAGGGCTTGGGATTGGAATTTCTTAGAATTGAAACATGATGTTCCATAGTCCTTACCATTTTGGAAGCTATCTCTACTTTCAAAACTGTGGTGTTTTTTTTTCAAAAACACAGCCAGGTGATAAAAGTTCAGATCTTTTATTGTGTCCTTCAATATAGCCCAGTTAACTCAGAGGCCTATCTCTCTGCTTGGTTCCAAGAGCTCCCTCCAAATGTCTCCAAATCCAAAGGTTTGTCCTTCAGACTCCAGCCAGCACCAAGATGGAAGATGCAAAGAATCTCTCTTGCCTCGAAGATAGGGCTTGTAGTCTTCCTCCCAGAGTACTCCTCTCTGACCCCTGGGAATGTTCCCAAATAACTCTTTCTAGTGGCTCACTGGAGCTGTATTTATGCTACTTCTCCAAGAGTGGGATTGTGGGATATCTCCCAGCATGCTCTCTGAAATCTCCCAAGCAGGTGAACTCCATTGAGTACTTAGATACTTATGAGCTTTCTAAAGGTGTGAACACAAGCATCGTTTCTATCAGTTGTACTTAGTACCTTGTTTCAAGTTCTGGCCCAAAATATCTCTTTCTAAGATCAAATCAATCATATTGAACCATGCCAAATTAGATAATCATTATCTCTATCAACTCCAATGGCTTAACAGTTTGTAAAGATTCCAACACAAAACATCAATAATTTCATTCCTTTGAAGTCAATCAGCTTCAAATATGTATGTATATATGCATGTGGTTGTTGTTCTTTGTCCTTCTTTCTCAAAAAGGACCATGAATCAGGGAGGTGATGCCATGACATGGAAGAGAATTGTATTTACATGAGGCAGGGCTGAGGAAGGTCAACTGCCTCACTTTCCCTTCCAGAACCATCTGGGTCCAGTGGCAAGATATAGATCAAGACTACTCTAGGTAGCCATGGATGAAATGAAAAACTTTGACCTTTTTAAATTAAGGTTTTCAACAGGTCCCAGTTTGACTGAGGCCACACACATTCAGTGATTAAGACTAGGTAGCAATTGAAGCAAAGTTTCTCCTCTTTCCACCTAGTCCAAAACAATATAAATAATTGTACATATATTTATATGGAGAGATCTAGTTCTAGATATAGACATCAGTATATATGTATATATCTGTGTGTGTGTGTGTGTGTGTGTGTGTGTGTGTGTGTGTAGAGAAAGTTATACCTTCACATACATAAATGTATGTATATCTATAAATATGTTGTGATATAAAGTGATGATCTTTTCCTCTCCTAAAGAGTCTGAACAAAAAATTATTTCTAGATCAGATATTCTGCTATCTATATAGATTTCAAAAGAAAAGTAGAAATTTGCATTTAAGAATATTGAAAGGTCTCTTATTAATTTTATCTCTATGCTATATGTTCAGTTCAGTGGCAATGTTTCCACTGAGGCAAATGATATTCTTTTCGAACTTTCATAGAAGTTGTAAAGATGTTAGAATTTTTAACAAAACTTATTCTAGCGGAATGGAGTATAAGGGGGTAATTTAAAGCCAATTCTTCCCATAGAGACACTGATTTCTTACAACTTTTTTTTTTGATGAATTACAGACAGGTCCCTATGCCTCTTTCCTTTATAAAACTATGCTGGTTTTAAAAAGACAGAAAGAACATCTCTATTCTCAGCACCCTGAGAATCTCTGCACAACATTTGCATTTGAGAGCTTGAAGATATCTTTTTAACCTGTTTTTTTTTTTTTTTTGGTATAATATCAATACCTAATTCAGATTCTGAGATATTCTTTCCATCCCATACTCACCTCATTTCTTTCCTATTCCTAGAATAAAACAAAGCAAAGCAAAAACTTTGCTATCAAGAAAACAAATGTTCCGAATATTACCAGGATGAACACTGGATTTGAGCCAATTGTTTTTACATTAGGATAAAATTCTCTTTGAAAGAAAACACTTCCCCATCACTTTGAAACTACTGGTATGAAAAGATTCATAATGAGAGTACTTCCAACTAATATTTCTATAAAGCCATGCTATTCATTGCCATTAGAATTTCATTATTAACTAAAATCTCTTATGGATTTTCAAAGAACTAAAATCTGTAGAGATTTTATTCTCTATAAATATAATTAGATAGCTGCCCTTAATTATTATCTAGTCCAAATTAGAAAGTATACTTGCCATACACCTTAAAAAGAAAATAAATTTCTTCTAAATATTCTGAAACTTCTAAATGAGGACATGTGACATTGGAAGGTGATGACTACAGTCTATTCAAGTAGATAGACATTCTGCTATTTTTGAAATATGCTAGAAATATTAAGTACTGCATATGCTAGAGAATATTAAATAGAATAAAGTCAAAATTTAGGAAATTTCACTTTGGAACAAAAAGTTATAGATCCCAAAACACAGTCTTGTTGATGCATATGCTACTAGAATACAAGAAACAAGATGATCAATCAAAGCAAAACAAAATGGAAAATTTGGGTCAATTCAATTTTGAAATCTGCTACTCAAGAGGAAAGCAGATGCAAATATAGAGAATATATAAAAATTGCATAGCAAAGAGTAATAAAAATAATTTTAAATGGATGAAAGATAAAGTTCCTAAGTAAAAAGATGAAATGAAATTATTAATTTAAAGAAAATAAATCAAATAGATGATAAAAACTACTGCCTTCATGGTAATGGCAAGACTGTATGAGGGGAAGATTCTGGAAAGATGGCAGACTAGGTTGGTAAATTTGAAGCTCTCCAGATTTCCCCCACAAATAGAACAAATTTGTGCCTCAGGGTGAACATAGACTGGTTAAAAACTCAGGAAGACTTGGAGCAGACCAGAGATCCTCCTGGTACAATCCAAGAACATCTGAAGAAAGCCTGGGTCAGAGATTAACCTACATGAAGTGCAAATATCTCCAGGCTAGCTCCACAAAAACAGCAACTGAGGACCCCTCGGGCTAGGTGGCTAGGCTTTGCTGGCACCTCAGCAGGAGCCCCAAGACTTTCAACTCCTGGACAATTTGAGAAGTCCAGATCCGAGTCTCAGAAGCCTGAGGGAACCTTGGCTGATTAGGAAGGTTAGGTCCAACTGTGCTGCTGAGACACGCCCCCTAAATAAGAAGGAACAAACACCCGGCGAATGCAAAAAGGATGGGATAGGCACTCTGCTAGCTGTGGCACTTGCAGGACAACGGAGCTTTTAGTTTTGGGTTCCAGAGTGGAAAGCCAAAATAAAACTAGAGGCACCATTCCCTATCTCATGATTAAAAATGCTTTCACTAATACCTTTAAAAAAATAATAACCCAATAAGAAAGATCCCAAACATAGAAATTAGCTATTAGGAACAGGGAAGACTGAGCTTCATCTTCAGAGGAGGATAATGAAGTACAAAAAACAAACAAACAAACAAACAAAACTTCTGTTCTAAAAAGTAATGTGAAATGGCTCCCTGCCCAGAGAGAATTCATAGAAAAACTCAAAAAATAATTTAAAAATCAAATGAGAGGGGCAGCTAGGTGGCACAGTAGATAGAGCACCAACCCTGAAGTCTGGAGGATCTGAGTTCAAATCTAAGATCAAACAATTAACATTTCCTAGCTGTGTGACCCTGGGCAAGTCACTTAACCCCAAATGCCTCACAGAAAAAAAATCAAATCAGAGATATTGAGGAAAAAACTTTACAAAAATAAATTAATAAAAAAAATCCAAGAAAAAAAAGAAGATTATGAAAAAAAAAAGTTAGCCAAAGGGGATACAGAATTTCAAAGATGAAAATAATTCTTGGAAAATTAGAATTGGGCAAGGGGAAGCCAATGAAGCTATGAGAGAGAAATAACAAAACAGATTATAAAGAATGAAAAAATAGAACAGAATGTAAAACATCTTATAAAAAAAAAAAAAGACAGGTCTGAAGAACAGATCAAGAAGAGAAAATATAAAAATATTTGGACTGCCTGAAAGTTGTGACAAAAAGAGGAAGGAAGGAAGGAAGGAAGGAAGAAAGGAAGGAAGGAAGGAAGGAAGGAAGGAAGGAAGGAAGGAAGGAAGGAAGGAAGGAAGAAAATAAGGAAGGAAGGAAGGAAGGAAGAAAATAAGGAAGGAAGGAAGGAAGGAAGGAAGGAAGGAAGGAAGGAAGGAAGGAAGGAAGGAAGGAAGAAAATAAGGAAGGAAGGAAGAAAAGAAAGGAAGTCTGTATGAGCGTGGACTAGATCACAGGAAAAATAGGACTTTAGGTAGTTTTGTATGGAATCAAGAAACTCTTGGTTGTCAGAGGAAGAAAGAATTGGAATGCCCTCTTAGAAGTCTCTGTAAATGATAAACTTTAAGATCATAAAAAGCTCTTCTAGATAGTTTAGATGTTTATTTTGTGTATGGCAAGATATATAATTCTAGTTCATTCATTCCACAAAAATATTTAATAATTTAATACTTTAAAGGGTCTGAGATTTTATTGACTTATAGAAGGAAATATTTTAGTTGGAACTTAAAGGAAACCAGGTGTGTCAATAATCAGAATAGAGAAGGAAGAGCATTCTAGGTATGGTTGACAGGGAAAGGACATTCCCTTTTCCTTTGAGTAGTTTGGCTGCATCCCACAAATTTTGGTATGTCCTCTCATTGTCATTATCTTTAATGAAATTAAGAATTAATTTTACAATTTGTTTTTTACATATTTATTCTTTAGGATCAGTTTATTTAACTTCCAATTTAATTTATGCTTCCATGGCCCTTTAATGAATGTACTTTTATTGCATTATTATCTGAAAGGGATGCATTCAGTTTTTCTGCCTTTTGTATTTGTTTATGAAGTTTTTATGCATTAACACATAAACAATTTTTGTGAAGGTGCAATGTTCAACTAAGCAAAAAGTATATTCCTTTCTATCTCCCCCCACCAACAATTTTGTAAAATTCAAGTTAGCTCCTTATCTTTTTTTATTATTTATTTTATGCTTATCTAGCCTTGAGAGGAGAGAGTTGAGGTGCCTTACTAGTAAAGTTTAACTCTCTATTTTCTCCTGCAACTCGTTTAACTTTTTCTTTAAGAATTTTGATGTCATGTTGCTTGGTACATATATATTTGTTATCAATTCATTGTCTATAGAGGCTTTTGGCAAGATGCTGTTTGGGATCTATAACTTTGGCCAGAGGCTGTTTGGCAAGAGGTCTATTTTTGCTTTTTTTCAAGATTGTGATTACTACCCATTTTTATTTTTACTTCAACTAAAAAAGAATAAGTTTTTTTTTTTTCAATCCTCTCTTTTAACTTTGTATGTGTGTCTCTGTTCCAGATGTATTTCTTGTGAACTACATCTTATTGGATTCTGATTTCTAATCCATTCTTCTCTCCATTTCTGTTTTATGGTTGAATTCATCCCATTCACATTCATAGATATATTTACTAATTATGCATTTTCCTTCATCCCAATTCTATTCTATTTATTCTTTTCTCTGTATGTCTCTGTCTTTCTCTGTCTCTGTCTCTCTATTTCTCTATGGTTCTCTGTATCTCTGTACCTCTGTCTCTCTGTCTCTTTGTCTGTGTATATCTCTCTTTATCCCTCCTCAAAAGTCCATTGTTTTTGTTGTTTTTTTTTGTTTGTTTTTAACATTGCCTCTCTTAATCCTTCTTACTTTCTATCATCCTCATTTTATCTTATTGTCTTCCCTTCCTACTTCCCCTTGGGAAAGATATATTTACTAATTGGTGTATGGTGTGCGTGTGGGTGGGTGTGTGGGTGGGTGTGGGTGTGGGTGTGTGGGTGTGGGTGTGGGTGTAGATGTGTGTGTGTGTGTGTGTGTGTGTGTGTGTGTGCATTCCCCCCCCCTTGAATGAATTCAAATGAGAGTGACATTCAAGTCCTCTTGAACACCTCTCCCCATTTTCTCTTCCGTTATGGAAGTTTTTCCCTGGGTACTAATTTTGTGAAATAATTTTCCCCCATCATTCATCTTCCTTTCTCCTTTCAGTGCAATCATCTTTCTTACTCATTCACTTTTTAAAGGTCATTCCTACATAATCAATGCATTTTCCCACCCTCTGTCTGTGTAGAATCTCTCTATCTGTCCCAAGAATGCTAAACTTCTTAGAAGTTATATGTATCATCTTACCATACAAGGATGTAAACAGTTTATTCATACAGAGTTTCTTAAGATTTCTCTTTCATGTCTTCCTTTTTATGCTCCTTTTAAATCTTGTGTTTAAAAATAAAATCTTTTATTCAGCTCTGATGTTTTCTTCAGAAATACTTTAAATTCCTCTATTTCATTAAATATTTATTTTCCCTCTGGAGGATGATACTCAGGTTTCCTGGGCAGAATATTTCTAATTGTAATCCTAGTTCTTTTGCCTTCTGCAATATCCTATCTCAAGCCCTTGGCTCCTTTAACATAGAAGCTACTAAATCTTGTGTGATCACGACTATGATTCCATGATATCTGAATAATTTCCTTCTGGCTGCTTGAAGTATTTTCTCTATGTCCTTGGAGCTTTAGAATTTGGCTATAGTATTCCTGACAGCTTGCATTTTGGGATTCGTTTAAGGAAATACCTAGTGGATTCTTTTATATTTTTCCCTATGATTCTAGGTTATTAAGGCAGTTTTCCTTTATAATTTCTTAAAATATGGTATCTAAGCTTTCTTTAATTATAACCTTCAGAAAGTCAAATAATCTAATATCATCCTTTTATCTATTTTCTGGGTCAGTTGTTTCTCCAGTGAGATATTTAGCATTTTTTTCCTAGTTTTCCATACTTTTGACTTTATTTTATTGTTTCTTGATGTCTCATGGAGTCATTAGTTTACACTTGACCAATTCTCCAGAGAAGAATCTCTCCCCCTCCCCCCCCCCCATTTTGCCAATTTTGCTTCTTAAGGAGTTATTTTCATTAGTGAAGTTTTGTACCACTTTTACCATGTAGGTGTATATGTTGTAGAAGATAAGCCTAGAGTCAGTAAGAACTAAGTTTAAATGACCTCAGAAACTTACTAGCTATGAGATCTGGGGCAAGTCAATTATCCCCTTTTGATTCAGTTTTTCATCTGACTCATCTTTTTCATCATGTCCATAAAGAAGGACATGGTAAATCACTCTAATATCTTTGCCAAGAAAATCTCAAATGTAGTCATGAAGAATTGAACACAACTGAACAAAAACAATAACCATTTGGTTGATTCCTTTTTTAATGTGTTTTTTTTTTAATGTTTTCTGTCTCTTTTTACTAAGCTGTTCTTTGTTATTGTTATTTTCTCAATTTTCTTTCACCATTCTCATTTCTTTACCTATTTTTTCCCTCTCTCACTCTGATTTGTTTTAGCTCTTCAAGAAATTCTTATTGGCCTTGTGTTGCATTCAATTTTTCCTTTGAAGCTTTGCTTGTAGCTGTTTTAACATTGCTGTCTTCTGAGTTTGTGTCTTGAGTGTGCCTATTACCATAGCTTTTCATGATTAGGTTCTTTTTTGTTGTTGTTTCATCCTTTTTCCACTCTATTTCTTAATATAGAATATTATGTAACAGTTGGACTTTCTTCTAGAATGGAAGTGGGAAAGAACACTGTCTCAAGTGTCAGACTTTTTTGCATTGCTACTTTCAAATTCTGGAAGTTTGGAACATTTTGGTGCTTCCTAGATGATTCAGGGAGAAGCTTTGTCACAGCTCTCATGTTCTATGTTTTCATTCATTTTCAGGAAGAGTTTCTTATCCCTTAAAGTGGCAAGAAATACTGTTCCTCAAAGTCTCTGCTTCCTTATATCTCCACATGTTCCTCTTTACCGTAATGAACCCAGAAGTGAATATGGTCAGTGGAGTTTGTCAAAAAGCACTTGTTCCTGTTTCTAGTGCAAGCATAGGATTCTTCTTTCTGACCATTTGCCAGATTCCCTTATGACCTCTGCTTTGAAAGTTCTCAGAGCTACTACTGCTGCTTCTGTTGCTATAGTTACAGTCTCCAAGGCCCACAGATGGTGTTGCTGCCACATGGACACCAGGATAGCTACCATCTTCATATCACAAGACTTCTCCTTCCAACTGCTTAAATTTTGATGGGATGAAAAAAAATATCTTATCCTGACCTTTTTTCCAGAATTCCTTTTGAAGTCATTCTAGAATTCTAATTGAGTTATTATTTTAAAGCTGTTTGGTCGACTTTTAGGGGAGATCATATGCTTCCTCTATGAAGAATTCATCTTGGTTCTACCCTTGGAAATTTCTGTGAAGGGCTTTCTTTTCTTTTAATGGTTTTAGGGATTGGTATGTCTATTTCCCCTCTTCAGTGGCACTTGTTAGTAGCCTGTCTTGACAATATCAGAATCATCAATTGACACCATGTCATCTTCTAACTTTTAGAAATAGGATTCAGAATAAGTGTCTTCTACATTTGGTTTCAGTCAAAAATTAGTCTAAAAAAGTAGGGAGCAATGAGTCAGTGCATCAGCTGAGATGGAAACTTTCCATCATTTATAAGGCAAGATGCTATTGAATCAAAAATTACTTGTCCCTTGACAAAGTAGGGATAAATATACCTCTTTCAACATAATCATTATTATATGATTACAATGTCTTTTCTATTTCCCTCCATTCATCTTCTTTCAAATTTTCTTCATTTTTTTAATCAGTTCTTGGATTTCCTCCCTATATATACATTCTTAAGATATTTCTAAAGTAGAAATTTTTACTAAAGTCTGTATTATTACTGTTCTTCATTGTCTCTCCCTCTTACTCTAGAATAAAGGCTCTAAAACTAATGTTCATGAACTTTAAAAAATTAATTTGATAACTATATTTTTATGTAATTGTTTTCTTTGAAATCCTATTTAGTTTTACTTTATTATTTTAAAAATATTATTCTGAGAATAGATCCATAGGATTCACCAGATTGTCAAAGCAGTTCTCAACACAATAAAGATTAAGACACTAGATTCTGGAGCAAAACATTCTTTTTATTTAGTGGAATTCATCCTACCAAGTACCAAGTCTACTATCTAACTGGAAAAAAAAGATCACTACAGAGAATATTTGGTGGAGTAATACACAATTTCAAAGAAATAATTGTCTTTTTGGGGGGATGGAATTATAAGCATTGTTTGGAACATATTACCTATCATTTGGGGAATATAAATGGTGTTGTATTTAGAGTAGTGTTATATATAGTTACCATCTGAATGTCTGAATCTGAAGTCAGGAAGACTCATCTTGCTGAGTTCAAATTTGACCTCATATAATGAGTACTGGCTATGTTACCATGGACAAGTCTCTTAATCCTGTTTCCTTTAGTTTCTTCATCTGTAAAATGAGGTTAAGAAGAAAATGGCAAACCACTCTGGTATCTTTGCCAAGAAAACTCCAAATTGGGTCATGAAGTGTTAGGCACTACTGAATCAACTGAACAGTAATAACTTATTTCCAACAAAATCTCTTTTTTGAACTGAAGAAAGTCATAGCTTTTATCTTATTTTTTAACCCCCAAAGAAAGAACACAACATTTTGGAGATTTTCTAAATGGCCTTTATTGCTAACAACTTTTAGAAATAAGTCAAAAAATGTTAAAAAAAAAAAAATCACTATTCTGCCCTATGTTTCGTTCAGAATTAGAAACAAAGAGCAGAAATATCCAGGAGATAGCTTTCAGTTTAGCATAAGAAAGAACTTCCAAATAATTTCATCTTTCCAAGAATATAATTATCTGTTTTAGATGAAGAATAAGTTCCTGGCTTCTAGAGGTTCAGATATATCATATAAAACATATATAACATTAGCTTCTCTTTTGAAGAATACTTCAGTCTGTGGTCCTATATCTTTGAGCAAGTACACATATTTAGGAATCAGGAGCGCTATAGAACTTCTAATTCCTCAGTCATATATGCAATTTCAATATCATCTCTTTTGATCACTATTTGAAATACCATAAATGGTCTCTATTATTGTTCTATAAAACCAGAACTAATTATCACAGTCAAAACAAAGTAGATCTCCTAGGCAGTAATCTAAACTCGCTTAATTTGGGGCTTTATTTCAAAGATCTGCCTCCTAATACATCCAATAGTAATATGGTAAGGAAACTCAAACTGATCTAGGATAGAAATGAAACAAGTCAACACTTCTGTGGGATCAGGCTGTTGAGTTTTTCAGTCACTCACATGGGGAATGAAATATGAAAGCCCATTCTCAAAAAACTAAAACTAATAAGAGCATGTGTTTGTTTTAATATTTTGACATTGCTTTGTTCTACCAATTTATATTGCCTATTAAGTCAGTCAGTGAGTTTTTTTTTTTTTTTTTACAATATAATTAAATCATTCTGATACTGTAGTGCTAATGGAGATTCTCCCCCTTCCCACACTAATTTAAGGTTATTATTGCTTAAGCAATTCCTCCATTCTATGTGCTTAAAATCACACAGAACTATCCCACGACCCATCTCTAGGAAATAATCTCTGAATTAATTCAGTTTTTATAGCCTACTTTTTTTTTAATCTATACGCTTTATATATATAATATGTATATATGTATGTAGTATGTATGTGTATGCACATTTGTCCCATCAGCTTCCAAAAGAACCTGAAGAATAGCAAAATATCAATCTGTAAAGGAATGAGACAGGGACAAAAGTGGAAGGGCATTAGATTAAGCAATTGTCAGTCTATTGAATGGCTCCTGAAGCATTTTTTGATTGACCCTCTGCCCCTCTCTTCTTTTTTTTTCTTTTTATTCATTCCTCCCATAGTCTCTTCTCATATTCCCTTCCTCTTTTTCCTCTCTCCTTTTCTAAATTTTAAATCTACTAATGAATACCAATACAAAAAGAATAAATTAATCTAGAATCTTTACTGGCATATCTCATATGCAGAGCATATATATATATATATATGAGATCCACACAATACTTTTCCTGATTAGAATATGTCTAGAATATTGCAGAGCAATAATCCAATTTGAGAACTTTTCTTCAGGATTACTTAATATTATTATGTTTCATGTGCTTCCAAATTTCCAAGCTCTTTCCTTGTAACCACTATAATAAATCTGTATATATTTGTATATGAATATGTATATCAAGGGAGGGAATAAAGTTCTCTGATTAGTTTCATTCACAGAAACCTGACAGGATAATAAAGGAGAAGACTCTCAGAACTGTAGCTGTGTTATATGAGAGGGCCACATGGCAAATGAATCCTAATATTGACTGGCATAGACTAATAAACATCACTGCAAAAATAATGCCAACAAAATAAATAAGACTGGGCCAAAGCCAAGAGACTTTAAGAAAGGAATACTTTAGTAATTATGAACTTCTCTATAAATATAATGGACAAGGTAGAAAAGCAATTTCCAATTTGTGATATTGCTAAGATTTATACATAGAACCACAGGCAATAAATCCATGAAAATTATTTGATCTATGAGGCTTCACTCACAATATGGTGTTAGGTTGTGGTTCAAGTATTATTTAAAATATTATAAAAACAGATCATACAGAATTCTACAAAAATCATACAACAGATAAAACATAGCAGAGATCTACCTATGTTCTACATATGTGACATATGCTTTAAAAATCTGATATTTGGACACAGAACAACAGACATTACAATTTATGTTTGTATTCTCAATGCTATTCCAAATAATAGAATGGAATAGTCAACAGTCCCTTGAGGACTCAGCTCCCACCACTCTCTATTACATGTCAAAACATAGTTTCCACCCATAGCAAACTGAGCAGTGGAGGCAGTCATTCCATCAAATACACCTTCAAATTCAGGGAAGTTTCAGAACATTTGAGACCAATGAGATGGTCTCAGAAATCTGTGTCATGTTTGGAGCTGATACAGAAAGCTTGAAACTATTCTGTCAAATCATCCTATGCTAAAATAATCTAAAGAATAGACAATTTGTAAGCATGCAGTCTCAGAAAAATGCAAGGAGCACCCCCATCCCTATCCTCACATTTTTAAACATAACATAAACAAAACATAAGAACAACTTAGGATCTAGCTATAAGTATGTGTTAAGGCAACCATGTATCAATGCATTGTTGCTGGATAATAAAAGCAAAATAATCTAAATACGTTAGAGTTATCCACAGTGAAATTGTCAATAACCTTCATAGTATTTCAGTGCAACCTGTGAATATAGCTCTAAAATAATATTTTAAATGCATAAAATAAATGAATATAGAAATAGAAGAGAAAAAGAAAATTAAGGATTCAGAAAAGAAGTCAATGATATTGGGGGGAATGATTTTTATTCCATTCAAAACTACTAAAAAAAAAAAGATCCATAGATACCTTGGATCCATAGAGTTTAAGATGAGAACCCCTAATCTAGGACTATATTCTAATTTTACTACCAGGTGAAAGATGCATGAGATTATCTTCAGGGGATTAAATGGGGAAATGAATGCTGTTGTATACTAGATCTGATAAGTGCTCATAACTCCATGATGTAGACTATATTTGCCTTGTATATATGCTGAGAATCACAATTATAGAATCATAGAATTATAGCATCTAAGAACCGGAAAGGATCTCAAAGGCTGTCTTTTTAAATTCATATTTGAACAAAATTCAACATTCCACGCAAAGAGCTGTTGAGACTTTGGCTGAAGATCTTTAATAAGTGAGAATTCACTATGTCCTGAAGAATCCCATTCCACTTTTAGAAATTTCTCATCTTTAAGAAGCCTCTCCTTTCATCAAGCCTAAATCTAGATATGCTGGTCTTCAAATATTGGAACACAATTATTATCTCTACAGCCCACATATCTTTTCTTCTCCAGATCCATTTTTCCCAGGGCAGTTTTCACATGACATGATCTTAAAGTCCCTTAAGCATCCTGGTCACTCTCCTTTTCATACTCTTTAGCTTATGAACATTCCTAAAATGTGGCATAAAGACTTAAAAAACAATATTCTAGACATATTCTAATCAGGAAAAGTATTATATGAATCTCACCTCCCTACTCTTGGACATTGTACCACTCATAATTCCTCCAGGATCACATGAGGTTTTATTGTTTTGTTTTGGTTTTGGTTTTTGGCTGACATTTCATGGTGGTGACACAAGTTAAGCTTGTGGCCCACTGAATCTCCAAATTCTTTTCATATGAACTGCTGTCTAGGCAAATTTCTCTCATCTTTTGGTTGAGGAATTGATTATTTGAAAACAAAATTAATATATGACATTTATCCCTAATAAATTTTTCATTTTTCTTTTCATTTCAACATTTTAGCCTTTTGAGGTTTGAGTCTTTTATTTTTCCTGGCAGAAGGTGAGCCTGACTGTCATTATATCTCAAGTTTTCAAGTTGTTTCCTTTATGTTCTTCTAATGTTTCTCTATGAATAAAACTAATCAAAAATCTTATTTGTATGTATGGTATACATAGTCATAGGTTGCTATGTGCAGCTTTTTGATGGTATTTGCAGTGAGGAGCACTGTAATTTAAAAATGCTGCTAAAAAAAAGGAACTTTAAAAGTCATATAGAACAAACCCAGCCTGAAGCAAGAATCTCCTTCTACAATATGTTCAACAAGTTGCATCTCTAAAATGATATGCTTCTTAGTGGACATTCAGCCTCTGTTTGAATAACTCTAGTGTCTAGCAACACACTAGCTAAAGGCATCCTATTCTAGTTTCAGGCAGTTCAGATTGTTAAGAACTTCTCCCTCCTTCATTATTCCTACAAATTCCCCTGAGTCTGAGAATTCAAGGTTTCAAAACACATACACAAATACCATTCAGCCTAGTAGGCTTCCCATCCTTGTAAACTGTCAGCTTTGCCAGCTTGTTTTATTCATTTAGTTATGTACACTCTGCAAACAGATGGGTACTAAGTTGTGGTGAAACTGCTTTATCTCTCTGTCTAAAAGTCTAAAATGTTGTTTTATAATGCTATGATCATCAAAAAATGATATATTCTTTAACTGAAACATCAAGTGAAAATCTCAGGGGACCTGGGGTCCTGTAGAGAAGTGATTAATGAATAAATTAAGGCATTGTTTGTTAAGAACATATTGATCAGAAGAAAAGGAAAACAGCTTGAAAGAACTTCCTTCTTAGAAATATAAACAGTGTGGCAGCTCTCTTTGTAGTGGCCAGAAACTGGAACCTGAGTGGATGCCCATCAATTGGAGAATGACTGAATAAATTGTGGTATATGAATATTATGGAATATTATTGACATATAAGAAATGACCAACAGGATAATTTCAGAAAGCCTTAGAGAGACTTACACGAATTGATGCTGAGTGAAATGAGCAGAAATAGGAGATCATTATATACTTCAACAACAATACTATATGATGATCAATTCTGATGGACCTGGCCATCTTCAGCAATGAGATAAAACCAAATCAGTTCTAATGGAGCAGTAATGAACTGAACCAGCTACACCCAGCGAAAGAACTCTGGGAAATAACTAAGAACCATTACATTGAATTCCCAATCCCTATATTTTTGCCCACCTGACTTTTTGATTTCCTTCACAGGGTAATTGTACAATATTTCAGAGTCTGATTCTTTTTGTACAGCAAAATAATGGTTTGGACATATATACTTATTTTGTATTTAATTTATACTTTATTTTATTTAACATATATTGGTCATCCTGCCATTGGGGAGTGGATGGGGGGAAGGAGGGGAAAAATTGGAACAAAAGGTTTGGCAATTATCAATGCTGTAAAATTACCCATGCATATAACTTGTAAATAAAAAAGCTATTAAAATTTAAATAAATAAATAACCATAAACAACCATAACAAAAAAAGAAATATAAACAGGTAAAGATAGAGTGAAACTTCTTTTGATTGAGGGAAAAAAATAAATAAATAAGCTATACACATATTGACAACATCTCTGTATATGTCTGTCTCTGTGTCTCTCTGTCTCTCTTTCTTCCTCCCTCCCTCCCTCCTCCTTCCTTGCCTCTTTCCCACCCCTGCTCCTGCGCCCCCCCTCTCTTCTCTCTCTTTTCTCTCTTTCTGTCTGTTTCTCTCCCTTTCTCTCTCTTTCTCTCTCTTTTTCTGTCTCTGTCTGTCTGTCTCTGTCTGTGTCTTTCTGTGTCTCTCTGTCTCTGTCCCTGTGTGTGTGTGTGTGTCTTTCTCTCTGTCTCTCACTCTCTTTCTTTCTCTCTCTCTTTCCCCCAGCAAAATACCAAATGCAAATCATACAAAAGAAATATATCTTATAAAAGGGAGAACATTAGAGAAAGTTAGTTAGCATCAAACCATTGAAAAGTTTGTGAGTAGGAAAGTAGATTTAACTCACCAGGAGAATTAAAGACTCTAGTTTCCAAAGTCTGGAAACCAGAAAAGGTTGAGTCTTTAACACTTGCCAAAGCAGCTTAAGTTCTGGAATTATGAACATACATCAGGAAAGATTTCCAACTCTCAGGCATTTAGAATGGATTTATATTCAGGACAAACACAATTAAGTGATGTAGTCTATTCAGTTCTAAATAAAACTATTTTTTTTCTAGAATATCCTCTGAGCTCCATGACTACCTCTTGGAATCTTATCCATTCTTTTAAGACAACTCAAATATTATGAATCCTTCTTTATTCATCCCAAACAAAACCAAACTCTCACTACTCTGTGCAGTCCTAAAATTTTGCTTATATTTAAAATGCATTTACAAAGCACAGTGTTCTTTATTCATTTTTTGAAAGCCCCCAATGGACAAAACTACTGTTCTAGTTGTCATCACAGTGAAATAGAATGGAAGTTTCTTGAAGGCCAAGACTTTGTCACTTTTATATTTCTATCCCCAGAGTCTAACAAAATATCTGACACATCTAACTCAAAGTAGACATTTAAATGATTATTGATTAACAGGTAAATTGTTGAAAACACCAGGAATACTAATGATAAGATACAACTCCTTCAGAAATTTTAGGAGTTGATACAACATGTAGACAAAGAACTACAATATAATATAGAATTAATTAATATACTTATTTTTATCTCCTCAAGTTCTCTGAAGACAGAGATCTTAACTTACTAATCTTTGTATCCCTTATAGCTTTAGTATTCAATAGATAAAATATACATTTATTACAGGTTGAATGTTAAATTGAACTGTGAATGACAACAGAGATTGATAAATTACTTAGTTGTATCTATTTTCCCCCTCTTAATTCTAGCCCTTATGAGTATGCTTTGAAATATTTCTTTAAATGTTGCTATGCTTAGCTGTTTTATGAGTTAGAATTTTCTTTTTTATGTAATAATCAGTAATTGAACTTTTAAAGTATGCTAAATTATCACTTAGTAACAGATACCTGGATAAAATGAGTCAAGTGAAAAAAAGTACTTTAAGAGAAAAACTTAAAAACAACAATAACACAAGTCTCAAATGCTGAGCTTTTGCAAGCTCAGCTTCTAACAACATCTCAAGACGGGGGAAATACTCTCGTCTCAACTCACTTCAAAAATATTTTTTTCATGTAGGCATGACTTCAATCATATAAAATACATTTTATAATAGACATCTAGAGAGAATGCAACATATAAGGCACAAACAAACACAGATAAAATCCTTTTCAAAGAAATATAAGGCTCCAAAGACACAAAAGTCTATGGGGTCCTTGTATTATTTTAGGGAAAAAAATTTTTGTGTGTTTTTCAATTATCAGAACATCATATAATCAGTGTAGTAGAAGTCAAAGATCATCAAGTTTGCAATGAGGAGTCCTTGGTTTGAATACCTCTGCTTACACTTAGTATTTATTTTCTTTAGACACTTTGCCCAGTGTCCTCCAGCCAGTATGTATCATAAGTGGGGCTCCATCCTTAGTCTAGTTGCCTCCCAAACAAGCTCATATCCCAAGCTACCTCTCAGGCCTGTCATATTTAGCACTCCAATAGATCTATGATCTTATCCATTCATGCATTCCCTGAATATTAACCTTTTCATATAAACATTAATATATGTTCATTTAATTATGTATAATACTTTTTAAAGTTTTAATGTAATATTCAGAAATAAATATATGAAAATCACAATAATGATTTATGTTACTTTCATATATAAATATCCTTATATCTGATATAATTTAAATGTAGACACTTTGATAAAAAGACATAATTTAGGACCTCATTTGCTAAATGAAGTATTCATTAGTGTATGACAGTAATAGTGCAATATTCATCACCAACACTCCTGTTTATAGTTATACAGGAGAAAGTAAATTGATTGTGTATATGTGGGTACTATGGAGGAGGGGAGGTAAAAATGGCTTGGGCATGCACCAAGTGTAAGAATTTATCAAAGGTAGGCAAGGCATTGAGGAGGAAAGATAATCAGTATAGGAATTCATCAAGGGCAAGTGAATTGGAATGTACATCTGCTTTAAAAATTGGTTGACAGCAGACAGGATGTAAATTAGAAAATTAGGATCAAGAGTAGTCATTGGCTATGAATAAGGCAGATAAAAGCAGGGACATAAAGATAAGTCTCTGGTCTACCCCAATGGAAGCAGCTTTAATCCAAAATGGTACCAGAATCAATATAATCTATGGGCAAAATTCCTATTACAGTGTCTGGAGTCATATTGATCATTTCTAAGCTTATAAATTTCAGTATGGTACTAAGGATTGTAAGGGAAAATACAGAAAGTGAAAAAAATGGTGCTCAGTTTGGGGCTGGTTGGTTTGGTATCATCTCACTAGATGGGAGAGGAGGGCTCAACTCAGTTGAGACTTAAGATGCTAATGGTCAGAAAAAAAGATAAGGTTCCAGATTCCAAACTGGGTTTCTCATTTAATTTACTTGTTTAATTTCTTGTCATATTCATTTAAAAAAACTATATGAAATTTATTGTAGCTAGGAAGTAAAGGTAGTAGATGATTAAAGTGAATGAAAAAAAAAATGAGAAGACTCATTCAGACACAAAGAGTTAAAGTGGAAACCTTTTATCTCCCCCACCAGTAGAATTTTCAAAAACTGTGTTAGCTTTATTTTAAGACTGTTCTAGAATATGGAATGGAAACAAGACAACATAAGAGTCCTTTGTCCTCGGTAGTGAGACATTTGATTCACAAAAAATTAATAGGAAAACAAAATAGAGGACCTCCGGTCATGATAACTTGAAGATAAACCAAAACAGAGATATACAAACACAATAAAATCACTACTATGAAAACTCCTTTTCTGGAGTTGGAAATGAACAGGAGTAAGACTATATCAGTACTTCTAATGGTATTATAAGTTGAATCAAGAAAGACAAAGATGGAATACACATAACTGAAGTTTGAAAAATTTTGTTAAAAAGTAAGGGAGAAAAGATGTCCATATGTGTTAGGGAAGTGGGTTGTGGCTTATTAAATAAACAGCCCCTATAGTCAGAAAGAAAACTGGGCTTATGGTATATATATGTAGCAAGTCCACTCTCTATGGAGACATGTAATATAAATAAAATATTTAGATGAATCCAAGTATCATCTATTTTATTTGTGACACTGGTGGTCAAGACTGAAGAAAAGGTCTGAGAGCATTAGTTGTCATCTATATATCGTATTATTTTGTAATATTGACAAATGTGGCTGGAAATGAAGCACTGAAAGAATCATATTTTTGTATGTTGTTTTAAAGAATTTTTTCTCATATCACTTCATTTCCATCATCCATAATCAAAAATACTGCTCCCTCAAATATTTATTCCATCATAATGAGAAGCCTTTTAAAAATAATTACTGATTTGGTTATGTGTAAATCTTACTTACTTAATCATAGATCTCTGGAATGATCTTGGGATCTAGGATATCCCTAAAATTTGCTAAAAAATGATAGAAGAGATTTCCTTTTGTACATTTTGAAAGTCATTTTATTTAAAGATGGTAAATGGTGGTATTGGCTAAGGAATAGATTAGTTGATCAGTGGAATAGGTTAGGTTCAAGGGATAAAACAATCAACAAATATAGCAACCTAGTCTTTGACAAACCCAAAGATCCCAGCTTTTGGGATAAGAACTTACTGTTTGATAAAAATTGCTGGGAAAATTGGAAACTAATATGGCAGAAACTAGGCATTGATCCACACTTAACACCATACACCAAGATAAGGTCAAAATGGGTTCATGACCTAGGCATAAAGAATGAAATTATTAATAAATTAGAGGAACACAGGATAGTTTACCTCTCAGACCTGTGGAAGGGGAAGGTCTTTATGACCAAAGCAGAACTAGAGATCATTACTGATCACAAAATAGAAAATTTCGATTATACCAAACTGAAAAGTTTTTGTACAAACAAAACTAATGCAGACAAGATTAGAAGGGAAGCAATAAACTGGGAAAATATTTTTACAGTCAAAGGTTCTGATAAAGACCTCATTTCCAAAATATATAGAGAATTAACTCTAATTTATAAAAAATCAAGCCATTCTCCAATTGAAAAATGGTCAAAGGATATGAACAGACAATTCTCAGATGAAGAAATTGAAACTATTTCTAGTCATATGAAAAGATGCTCCAAGTCATTATTAATCAGAGAAATGCAAATTAAGACAACTCTAAGATACCACTACACACCTGTCAGATTGGCTAAGATGACAGGAAAAAATAATGATGATTGTTGGAGGGGATGTGGGAAAACTGGGACATTGATGCATTGTTGGTGGAGTTGTGAACGAATCCAACCATTTTGGAGAGTAGTTTGGAACTATGCTCAAAAAGTTATCAAACTGTGCATACCCTTTGATCCAGCAGTGTTACTACTGGGATTATATCCCAAAGAGATTATAAAGAAGGGAAAGGGACCTGTATGTGCACGAATGTTTGTGGCAGCCCTTTTTGTAGTGGCTAGAAACTGGAAACTGAATGGATGTCCATCAGTTGGAGAATGGCTGAATAAATTGTGGTATATGAATATTATGGAATATTACTGTTCTGTAAGAAATGACCAACAGGATGATTTCAGTAAGGCCTGGAGAGACTTACACGAACTGATGCTGAGTGAAATGAGCAGGACCAGGAGATCATTATATACTTCAACAACAATATTATATGATGACCAGTTCTGATGGACCTGGCCATCGAGACCAACCAAATCATTTCCAATGGAGCAGTAATGAACTGAACCAGCTACGCCCAGAGAAAGAACTTTGGGAGATGACTAAAAACCATTACATCGAATTCCCAATCCCTATATTTATGCCCACCTGCATTTTTTATTTCCTTCACAAGCTAATTGTACAATATTTCAAAGTCTGATTCTTTTTGTACAGCAAAATAACGTTTTGGTCATGTATACTTATTGTGTATCTAATTTATATTTTAATGTATTTAACATCTACTGGTCATCCTGCCATCTAGGGGAGGGGGTGGGGGGGGTAAGAGGTGAAAAATTTGAACAAGAGGTTTGGCAATTGTTAATGCTGTAAAGTTACCCATGCATATAACCTGTAAATAAAAGGCTATTAAATAATAAAAAAAAAAAGATGGTAAATGGAATCATACGTAGAATTTAAACCATAGTGCATTAAATCTGTCAAATAATAATAACAATAATTTTGTCAATGCCTTCAAAAACTAGAACAAGAAAAAGTTGAACAAACAAATATTAAAGACCAATCAAGTTGAAACAGAAACATTGTTTAATTCAGTACAAAATCTATATTGCCATCAATTACAACATAATCAAACATAGTTTGGTAAAACCAAAACATAGCAATCCAGTGTATTATAATATTCTTCTCTAAAATGTAATATTCTCTGTTGGAGTTTTGGCTGATATAGCTAGGTGGAACAGTGAAGAGGTCACAGTACTTGGAGTTGAATTCAAATCCAGCATCAGATATTTAATAGCTGTGTAAGCCTGGGCAGCTAGATGAGGAAGTGGATAAAATATTGATCTTAGAATCAGTAAAACTGATCTTCATGAGTTCAAATAGGTCCTCAGGTACTTATTAGCTATGAAACCCTGAGCAAATCCTGTTTGCCTGAATTCCTCATTTGTAAAATGAACTGGAGAAAAAAATGACAAAGCGCTCTAATATCTTTGCCAAAAAAAGCCCAAATGGGGTCCCAAAGAATTGGACACAACTAAAATGACTGAACAGCAATAAATTCTGATCAAATCAACTCAACTTTTGTCTGCTTTACTTTCTCCAACTGTAAAATGAAGATATTAATATCATTGTCCTTCCAAAGTTGTTGTGAGAATCAGATAAGATAATAAGAGAATACCATGCTTAGCCCAAATGGCTAAGACATTTTCTCAGTATGATAGAAGAAATAATGGCACATAATAAATGACTATTCTCCATCCTCCCTTCCTCTTCAAAAAACTACAACTGTAAAAACAATGTGACTCATAGTAGAGACACATTTTTCATACTTTTTAGGAGTGAGCTACATTTTTCTTCTACATGTAATCTGAAGGTTCTTAATAACCCTAAAATCTAAATCCCACCTCTACATATATTATATAATTTTTTTATCTTACTAATTAATGGTTAATTTACAAAAATTAAGTGTTGTATTCTACATACTGCTTTGGTCCAATAATGGTATGCATTACTATTATGTAGTTTCAAAAGATTTAGTTGATTAATTACTTCTCTTCTGTTGCTAGATTATTATTATGGTAAAAATCTATAATTAGGAAAATTTCTCCTACAGAGAAATAACTGATGTAGAAGAACACAAGGGAGATATGAGACAGTGCAATGGAAATTCACACAACCTATGCAAGCAGTCTAAAAGAAGGGTAGTTTATCCCTTGTCCTCAGTGGGATTGGCTGGGAATGGAATAAAGACATCACCATAACAGGATCTAAGGTGGTGATGATCTGGTTATTTTTGTACCATATGGGTATTTGAGCCAGTAAATATGAAGTGAAGTGGGAAACTCCTCCACCCAGTGAGAACATGTGTCTTCTCAGATATTAAAGCACCAGAAGCCTGGTTCTTATATTGAACATGTCTACCTCTTTATAACTAACTTCTTTTAATTAAATTTTTCTTTTTCTGGCTATTGTATCAAATGCTCTCTGCATCACCTTTCCCAATAATTAGAATTCAGTAGAAATACCAGGAATTTAATTTCATTCTCTATGGATGACACCACTGAGTACATTAATGTATTTAACACTAAGATTTAACAGAGGGAAAGTATTTTGTAAACAATAAAGCACTAAAAACATGTCAAATTATAATCATTATTATTATGATCAACAAACTTTTTTTTACTAACCATTGTCTTCCTGATTTAAATGAAATACACAAATGAATATTTCAAGTTTACTGTAAATTATTCGGTGTAGTATGGAATCTATATTTTTAATTCTATCTTATAATGCTTGTGTTTAAAAAACAGTTAAAGCTTTTGTAAATATCCCATTCATATCTCTATTGCTTTTTTTTCCTACAAAGCATTTTATTTCAAATTATTTTCAGTCAAAATATAACCCTTTTTGCTATCCATTACAGGTTTAGGTGTAAAAAATGTGTTTATAGAATTTATTGTAACATTATTAGTTACAATTTTAGATACAGGGAAATTGTTTGCTATTTTTTTTAAAGTAATAATCTATTTGAGAGCAGGTCTCTAGTTGAGTGAATCTTTATGTAGAATTATTTATTTCCCTTTGTCCTCATTTCATTATGCTACAGAATCAATACAACCATTAATTCATATTATCCATGAATTTTAGTATAATATATACAACTCTACCATTTCATGAAAAAAGAGGTTTTTTTTTTTAAATTTTGTTTTGTTTTTACCATTCATACTTTGGGATAACTTTATTTAATTTTCAATAATATGCCCAGAAACGTATTTTCCCTCTTTGTTATAATTTGAATAATGTAGTAATATATTTGATGTGGTATATTTTGATAAATTCTTATGAAATTATTTTTAAATCATAAAAAACCTGTTCTAATATTCCTTTCTCCATGTCATATATATATATATATATATACATATATATAAATTTTTATTTTCATTTCCTTCATCACATGTTCACATAACATACTCCTATGGATATACAAATGGTTATTGTTTACAAAGAAAAAATATAATATTGGCTTAAGAAATTGGCTTATGAAATTATTTTTAAATCATAAAAAACTTGTTCTAATATTCCTTTCTCCATGTCATATATATATATATATATATATATATATATAAATTTTTATTTTCATTTCCTTCATCACATGTTCACATAACATACTCCTATGGATATACAAATGGTTATTGTTTACAAAGAAAAAATATAATATTGGCTTAAGAATTTGTCCAAAATTTTCATTTGGCCCATTTGATTTGTAATCTTCTTAAACTGTGAAATTACATGATCTCAGAGGCAGATAAGGGCTATATTGCATAGAATGATGGCCCTGGAGTCAGGATTACTTGAGTTCAAATCTAGTCTCCAATACTTTCTAACTGTGTAATCTTCGGCAAGTCCCATAACTGTTGTCTGCCTCAGTTTCCTCAACTTAAAATGAGTGTCATACTTCTCCACATTGTTGTGAAGATCAAAGGAGATATTATCTGTGAAGTGCTTAGCATAATGCCTGATACATAGTAAATATTTAATAAACTTTATATCCTCCTCCCCTTTCTAAACTACCTCACAATTCAAAATCTTTTATTCTGTGATGTCTGTATTTTCTCTCTATAAAATAAAAGGAAAAGGATAATTAGTACAAATGAATTAAGCAAAGCAAGGTGTAAGCTGACTTAATGATATCTGCTTAAGCATTTTCTTCTAGAAATCCATTCTTAAGACAGCCAAATTAGAAAATAAGGAGAAAAAACTTGTTTGGATACTAGCACATTGATATTTGTGCTTATAGGTATCACATTTATTTTCCCCAAAGTGCTTATTAGCTGTGATGAACACCTATGTTTTATTAGAAGTCAGTGATAAATTTCACTGATGTGTTTGAATTAAATAACATTATTTCCAGTTATATAGATGTCATTGCATAGTTTGATCTTTAAATACTATTGGTTGGATGAGCCCAAGCCATTTCAAATGGCTCTGTCTTGATTTCAATATAAGTTTCTTCTGCTGTAAAAGTACAGAGGCAAAAAATTTTTTCTTCAAATAGTAGATTTGCTTCCCAATACATGTTTATATTTGGTTTCTAGCAATCAACACATAATTGTGCTTTCATATTCTTTTGCATGCCAGGATTATTGATAATCTCTCTGGCTGGAAGCTTCTTTTGTAGAACAGAATTATTTACTATTACCTTTCATATTTTCATCTTCTGTTAAAACTATGAAGAAATAAGTCTCCTTTGTTTACAAAAGCATGATAAAAATGTGTGTTACAGTTCGTAGTCCTCATTTCAAACCATAACATTCTTATGAGCTGAAATGAACCTGATATGGCTCACACAAATGTCAATTAACTAATTTCACTGTTCATCAAATAATCCTTGGACATTGCCTACACTGTCTCATGAACAAGGAAATGCTCATATTCTAAACTCAGCTGATTCTCATGGTCATTCTCTGTCCTTGTTGTAGCACGTTCACTTCCTTAATACCCAGAACTTTCTGCAATGCCATGAAATGGAAGGCATGATGAGTGGTTGAAATGATTTAACATATTCTCTTAGGGTTTTACACTGGAAGGACCTATTCTTTTTCACAGTGAATGTTTGTTTCCTTTGCAAATTGAGGGTGATTAATATACTCAACCATTAAGTAAAGTCATATTCTAATTTTCACTTTAATTAAGATTCTAATGACTGATTTCTGACTGTCTCAAGTAGGTATAAAAAATGACTCCATGGATTTTTTTCCAAATTGGCAAATGCTTTGCCAGATTCCACTAATCTGGAAAGTCCTTCCCATAGTAAATTATTCATTGAATATCATTTAATAAAATTCTACTTCACTAAGATCCTAGTACTCTGAAAGTTTTCCTGTAGCTTTGAAATGTAATTGATTCTGCAGGAGTATACACAGTATTCCAACCTCAGTCCTTTATTCTTTGTACACTTACTTCATTAGAAGCTTAAATAAATGCTTTCATATTTTATCTATGAATTCCTCTATAGTAAGGATATATAAATCTAGTTATGTCTTATCTGTATTGTGGCTTAGAACAGAGATCTACTGGAATGTCGCCTGTCAATTCAAAATTAACATATTCAAACCAAATTTATCATCACCTAACCCCAAAAAAAATATATATAGATAGTACATAGTCAAATTAAAAATAAATTAGCAGATACATAAATGAATAAATAAATAAGCTTCTTTTCCCATTTTTCTCAAAACCACCAATTTCTAAGTTTTGAAATCTGAGAGTGATCATTTTCCTACCTTATTTGTGAGCAAACCCTACTAGGTTTTTTTAAGAACATCTTTCTAATTTTTTTTCCTTTCTCTCTATTCCCACTGCAACCAATCTTACACAGACCCTCTCAAGATGTGTCTTAATTATACTAATAATTTCATTGCTAACTGATTTTCCTCCTATCTTTCTCTTTCTCAATTGATCCTCAAAACTGCTACAAGAATAACTTGAATTTTATCATTGTTTTCTTATTCCCCAAATATCCAAGTCCACCTAAAATTCTAGGATTTTTATTAACTTACGGTATTCTTCCTATCCAACTTCATCTGCAATCTGCTTCCCAAAAGAAATTCAACAATTATGCCAGTTTCCTTACAATCTAAAAAGGCCTATATATCTCTTTCTATTTCCATACTATTAGTGATGCTAATCCCCAAGGGCTGATAACTTTTAGAGGTTATTGTTATTGGGGCTGTTAGATGGTGCAATGGATGGAATCCTGGGTCTAGAGTCAAGGAGATCTGAATTAAAATGCAGTTTCAGATACTTATTACCCATGTGACTCTGGGAAAGTCTTTTAACCCCTTACTGCCTCAATTTCTTCATCTTTAAAAGGCAGATATAATAGCACTTATCTACAAGCATTGTAATGAAGATCAAATTAAATAATAATTGTAAAAGTGCTAAGGCACAGTGACTGGCAAATAGTAAACAATGTAATATTATTATTATTCTATAATGATGACTATTCACAAATAGAAAGAAATGGGTTAAATTTTAAAATGTATTAAAAACAATAGTATCAACCAAATGTGGATTTGCTGATTGCTCATTGGTTTTGAAAATAGTTTTCTCATGACATGGATATTTTAGGACATCTTAGGGTAAGCCATGTAGATGGAATCAGTTCCCATATAGTATAGCCTAAACTGTTAGACCCTCTATTATCCTGGTCATGTAGTTCATGGATATTATGCCTTCATGTCTATTTTGCTTTCAGCTATTCATTAGTTGTTGCACTAATATATGCCCACATGCCACCATTTGAAATACAGTATGAGAAATTATCTTTTTCAATTAAAGGTTTTCCTTTGGGCTGTAAAATACCCGAGGCAAAACATTTTTTTTTTTTTGTAATTTGCAAAGATGCATATTAATGATGGTACATACTACTTCTCAAGCTTTGATTTATATCTTCAAAATATGAAATTGATAATTATGATCATGGTTCAATGTTTTGCATTACTAGCACATGTGGTTCATGCTACAGAAATTTGATTTATCTTGTTAAAAATAAGTTATAGGAAAACAAGGAGTATGATTAGAATATAATTTCTACATAAGGTTGTACCCCAAAAGAGTCAAATCTAATGAGCCTTAGAAAACTCCTAAGTGTGAGTGAAACTTAGTCTACAGATGAAGTTGGGTTTCTTCCTTAAAGATTATACTGCATTCAAATTCAATAAATCCTATTTAACATCTATTACATGCGAAATAGTCCAAACCAGGAGCTATTTTGAATGAAAAGGATGAATCTCAGGAGGAAATGGAAGGAGTGAGCCATAAATGGAAGTGGGACAAAGTAGGAAAAATGAATTGAGATCTCTTGTAAGATGGGTGAATGGAGTCTGGCATAGACTCAGTGCCTCACTTCCTGCACAAGGCAGAGAATTATACTCATTCTCCACCACTGGAGTCCTTCTGGAAGCAATTATGAAACATGGATACTTGACAGTCCTTCAGATGGTGGCAGACCAATGGTCATCAAAGGGCTTTTTATTCCTCTTGTGTCTTCTCCTATCACATTAAACAATTCCAGCTCCTTAAAACTATCATTATAAGAGAAAATACTTCAACCAAACCTCATATGACACATATATGTATATATATATATATATATACACATACATACATACATATATGTATATCACACATAATGTAAGATCAGACATAATGAAGAACTCTTTAAATATTTCAAATTATAGTCCTAAATGTCTACTTTAAACTTAAGAATATTGCTAGGATAGAAACAATGTCTTCTCTTAAAAAAACAACTTTATTGATGTTTTTTATTGTCACATTACAGTGATTTTCAGACATGTGACTCTTTTCCAACCCTCCCAAACCCTCCATTTGTTTTTTTCTCTATAACCAAGAAAAATAACATGGCAAACCCTGATGCTCATTTTTTGACATTATTTTGCTACCATAAAAGTAATGTTGGAAATACATTGTTATATTTGGAGCTTTTCTAGCTACAATTTTCTTAGAATAGGATTTCTGTGCAAAAGAATATGAGCATTAGTGACTTGTCTTCTCTAATTCCAAATTATTTCCCAGAATATTCTGACCAAGTCACAATTGTACCAGTAGTGTATGTGCCTTGCTTGGAGAAGTATCTGCACTTTGAAGAATGAGGGGTAAACTTCAGAATTGTTTTAAGTTGCATTTATCTTATCATTATTTTTTAAGTAAATGTCATTGGCATAAAAAAAGAGAGATGAAATCCCTGTCTTCAAGGGGCTAATGCTCTGATAGAAGAAATAAAATGAATATGCAAATTATTACATTATAAGGAAGAAGATAAATGCTATTCAAGTTGTACCAAGAAAGTAGTTTTAAGGCTTTGAATTATGCCATCCCAATATTATCTTCCTAAAGGCCCAACACTAGCCCATGAATCTCTAAATTGCATAGTTAATAATATTTCTATAGTACCTGGACCTTTACTCTTTGGTTTTTATATGAGTCTATATCCAGGGGTAATAGGGAATAAGATACAATTGATTCCCAAGTCATTGCTAGTCTTCCTACTTAGCATATTGAGATGGAGAGTGAGGCTAACTCTAGAAATTAATGAATGCTTTCTAATAAAACTACATAAAACTTTGGACAAGATGACTTCCAATAATAATGCTCTATTATTCTAAGTAGTGAGACAAGAGGAAGTCATTGAAGCCTTAAACCATATCTAATTTCTATATAACTTGTTTTAAGAAAAGCCTACATGTAAGAATTCAACAAGAGATGAAGGCTATAGGAAATAATAGTAAAAGATTTGTTTTTATGTTCTTGTTGTTTGTCTCATCCATAAGAAATTCAATATTATTTTCTTCTTTTTTCCCTTTCCCTTCTTTTCCTTTTCTTCACTTTCTCCTCTCTTCCCCTTTTCTTTTCCTTCCCTTTCTCTCTTGTCTTATCTTGCCTTTTTCCTCATTTCTTTCTCTTGTTTTCTCCAAAATTTGACCTGTAATTTCATCATGGATCAGTTTTTTTAAATCATGAATCAGGGCTCTTCCAATGTGAGATTCCCACAATGTACAATGTACATTAATACTTCTCAAAATATATTCCTAGAGTTACTTAGGGGAATTGAGAGACTTATAAAATTTGTCCAGAGTTATACAGCCAATATGTGTTTAAGACAAGACAACTCAGCTCTTTCTGACTCTTTCTGACTGGTCTTTCTGACCAGCTGTGAAGTAGTGAATAAAATTTGCTTTAGGACACTGTCTTATAAGAGTATTGATGCCATTCCAGGAAACAGAATTGCTTCCATTTGAATTGTCTTAGGAAGATTCTGAAGATCTCCTGGCAAGAGAAGATATCAAACACTGAGGTCCTTTCTCAAAATAAACTGCCAAGAATCCATATTACAGAATTCTACTACAGAGAATGCAAATCCATTGGGCTGGCCACATTGTTTGAATGCTAAATGTACACTTGTCAAAAAAAAAAAAAATGTATGGAAAACTTACACAGAGTAAGTGCTCACTTGATGGTCAGAAAAAGTGATACAAGCACACTCTCAAGATCTCTCTCTAGAATTTTGGAATTGATTGTATATCATGGGAGATACTGACACAGTTCTGCCCAGCATGGTATACCCTCATCAAAGAAGATGCTATGTTCTATGGGCAAAGCAGAATTGAATTTGCTCAGAAGAAATGTGAGATGTACAAAGTTAGAGAAGCCATCTCAAATGTTCATAGGGACAATTTGTGTCCAACTTGTGGCAGAGCATTCCAAGATCACATTGGTCAGAAACACTGCAACTCAACTTTGACATAGTGATGTCATTTCAGTCCTCTTTGAGAATGAAAGAAAATAATCAACCAACAAATTGATGATGACTATTAATAAAAAAAAAAAATAGGCAGGCCATGGTGATACAGACATTTTAATATCTGACAAACTGTTTTTTTTTTAATTAATAAGGACAATTGTTTAGCATGATACAATTCAAAGGAAGTCCATGAAGAAAAAATCAATTAACATGATAAGAACAAAATACACATATATATGCATATTTATTGATTAATACTTCCTGCACAATTCAGAAATTGACAAATATTCCTTTAAAATTCTTCAATATTTGGATGAATTTTTTTATCTTATCAATTTATGTATCCTATTGGTGCAAATTTCCACCCACCTATGCTCTCTTCATTCATGATCTTTGTTCATTTATTTCTATAAATTCTCTAAAGAGAACTACAAAAAGGAGTTCAAACTTTGTCACCTACTAGCTATGTGACTACAGGCTAGCCACTTCATCTCTTTGGGTCTCAATTTCCTCATCTGTAAAGTAGGTATAACCATACTTACACTATTAAACTTGCAGGACTGCTAAGAGGAAAGTGCTTTGTAAATCTTACTGTACTAACATTTTTTTTCTGATACTTCATCATGTCATCAAGAGACCCTAATTTCTCCAGGGTTATATTAGAAGACCATATTCTCTGGTTGGTCCTGCTCAAAAGAATTCAAGCATGGACCAGCAATAGATTATATTTCTGTCTTTCAGGAGCAGCTGATATACGTTGAGAGAGGCTCATCATTGAATAAGTCACAGGATGATGAATTTTTCAACCATAGTAACTCAATGACTGTAATCCAACTCAGAGAGAGGTTGTGATCTATATTGATATAGGGAATGACCACACCTATGAAATGATGGGTCCTTGAAGTATTGAAGCATTACTATGTGAGAAAGAAATTTATCTAGTGACAGATCTAACTCTCACTG
Source organism: Sarcophilus harrisii (assembly GCF_902635505.1). NCBI lineage: Eukaryota > Metazoa > Chordata > Mammalia > Dasyuromorphia > Dasyuridae > Sarcophilus > Sarcophilus harrisii. The sequence continues at coordinate 388,761,311 of NC_045426.1, forward strand.
TGCTTTCCATTTTCTTAATAGGTTATTGAAAGATCCACTTTGGTTGCAGTACAATCAATTTTATTAAGTGAAGTCCATTGAGGAATCACATTAACATGGTTTCCATCAACTCTTTTCAGTTATAGCCATGCATTTAACTGTCAGAAAGGCAAAATATCACTAGCTTCATCATACTCTTTCAACCTTCCTTCTCTTCCCTCTCCTTTCATTTGCTCTCTTTTCTTTCATATATACTTTTTCAATTCAATAAAGTTTATTAATCATAAAAGCAAAAAAGCAATCTTTACCCTAAAAGATTTTATATTCTCATAGCTCTGTTACATTTTCTTCTTTTTTTCCTTTTCTCCTTTTTTATTCTTGTCTCCTTTGTCTTTCTGTTTTGTATAAGAATAAAACTAACATAACACTGATTATTGTAGCCTTCACTGTCTGAAGACCACTTCTCCCTACAGAATTCTCTGGTATTATGAAAGGGATCTGGAGGGATATTCAAGCTCTCTGCTTATGATTATACAAACAGGGTTCCTTAAGAGGGAGCTTCTCTGTTCCAATTAAACACCAAAGAATCAGATCTAGTTTTACAAACCATTTTGAGCTCAGAATAGCATAATATTTTACATATATCCTGGACTCAAATATCCATTAAAAATAGGACTTCAGACTTAGGAGCTACCTGAAGAGACAGAAATTATGATTCATACCTGAAGTATTTCTTTTACAAAATCCCCAATAATTTTCATTTTATTAGTATTGAGGAACTCATGACTTATCACTGTGGCCTATTCCAGTTTATGGCATCTTTATTTGACCAATGATTATTTCTTATAATAGGACAAAAGCTTCTTTCTTATAATATCTACCCACAGGTCCTGTTCCATTCCTCCCCAATAATCTATCTTTCTGAGATGTATGGAATATCCAAGGAGGACTAATACCTCTGTTATAAGGGTTAACAAAGTCTATCTATTCAGGGCTGTTCATCTATCTTTGATGTCCACCCTCACCCAACTCACACAAATGGCTCCAAGAACCTATAACAGGAACAGTGGCCCTAGTAAACTATCTCAGCAAACAAGCTAAACTAAGTTGAGGGTAACCAACAGGCCTTAAATCCATCACTGAGTTAGGGAATGTCTATCCCAAGAAGGTATTCCCCAGATCAAATGAAAGAATGAAAACAATTTATTTCACTGTTCATGAAAGTGGCTGAAGCATGTGCTATGGAAATGTCAGAACTTGGCCAGACATTCACCACAGCCACCATATGACTTTTATCTTGCCGCTGGACTTTAGTGACTTGAAGAGAGAGTGAGGTTGGTGACTTTTTTGCAATTCTTTTTCACTAAAATCCAATTCAAAAGCACATCAAAAGTCAAAAACAACAATCCCAGGGCAACTAAAACAAACCTAGTACATTAGATGTTTAATGAGCATGAGTGTGAAATAACAGTTTTTTTTTTTATGTCCAAATAAGAATATATAAATTACAATGCATTATGTTCTTCAAACTAGCTTCCTTTGGAAACTGAGTAGATGCCCCTCAGTTGGGGAATGGTTATGGAATATTATTGTTTTATAAGAAACCATCAGCAGCATGATTTCAGAAAGGTCTGAAGAGACTTACATGAACTGATTCTAAATGGGTAAAACCAAGAGAACATTGTACCCAGCAATGACAAGATTGTGTGATGATCAACTCTGATGGATATAACTCTTTTCAACAAGGAGGTGATTTAGGCCAATTCCACTATACTTGTGATGGAGACAGTCACCTGCATCCAGAAATAGTATTGGGGACTGAATGTGAGTCACAATATTTTTCCCTCTTTTTGTTGTTTGCTAGAGTGTTTTTCTTTCTCATTTTTTCCTTTTTGATATGATTATTCTTGTGTAGCATGATAAATGTGGAAATATGTATAAAAGAATTGCACATGTTTAAAATATATTGGATTATTTGCTGTCTACCAGAGCAGGGTAAGGAGAAGAGAGGGAGAAAAATTTGGAACACAAGGTTTTGTAAGGGTGAATTTTAAAATAATCTTGCATGTATTTTGAAAATAAAAAGCTATCATTTTAAAAATTAAATAAAATACAACATAAAATTGCTTCCTTGTGGAACTGCTCATATCAACTTGATTGCATTTAAAGATTAAAAAAAGCAAAAACTCTTTTGAGGAAAATTGTTTTTAGAGTGAAATAAGGAACAAAATTAGAAAGTCAATATCTCTATTTGTAGGTCAAGTACTAGACAAAATAAATTCCCTGACACTTCCCCCATGACCTTAAAAAAAAAAAAAACATAAATGTGAGCGAACACCCAGTTGTCCTCTATAAATTCAAGTTATCAGTTCTGAACAAATGATATCATCTTAGGGTGCTGAAAGAACTGACAGTCAGATGAAATTTCCTTGAGCACAAAAACTTTTTTTTTCTTTTGTCTTCATATTCCTAAGACTCATTAGAGTACTGGTGACACTTGATGGAAGCTCAATACATTTCACAGAAGAATTATGGGATGAGGAAAACTCCATAATTTGTGCAATGGAACTGAAATGAATGTGATTCCTGAAATTCTCACTACCTATGGAAAAAGTCTGAGGTGACTACCTTTTAAAATTAACCCATGCCATAGGGTGTTCCACAAAGTTACTATTGCTGTATGCTATCTTATGAAAAGAAGTGGATGTGTTGAAGTTCTTGCTGTCTCTAGTCAGGCCACATCTGGAGCATTCATATTGGTATTGGGAAGCACATTCTGGCAAAAACATTGGAGAAATAAAGTAAAGGCACTTAAAGTCTGATAAGCTGGGTCTTGCCCACAGAATAATGACTAGGATTGTGAAAAGACTAAAGATCATGTAATACAAAGATTGGTTGAAGGAGCTAATAATGTTTAGAGGGGGGAATAGAAGACCAAGAAAAATATTTAATAACTAGGGATATATGCAGCAGATTCATCTTATTCCATATCACTCCAGTGAATAGAGTTAAGAACAATGGAAAAAAATTCCAAAGATTTAGATTCCTTCTAAGAAAAACAAAAGCAAACAAAAAACTTCCTAACAAGTAGAACTGTTGAGGAAAAAAACAAAAAACAAAAAACAAAGAATGGTCTACAATAGGCAAAGGTTGGATAAGCACTTATTGAGGTTGTTGTAGAAATATGGCCTGATGAAAAGAATGCTGAACTTAAGAGTGTACAGAACTGGCTTCAAGTCACATCTCTACCACTTTTTATAGTCGAGAACTTGAGCAAGTCACTGAACATCAATGGGGCTCCATTTCCTTATTTGGAAAATGAGGGGGGACTTTAAGCTCTTTTCTATCTCTAATTTTATGATTCTATGATAGCTATTTAGATAGAGGTTGGGCCATATGATCTCTGAGATCTTCTACTCTTCTAAGATTTCTTGTATGTTTTATCTCTTTGTGCAGGGTGGAGTACTGTCCATTTTGATCACCCACTTTATGTATAAAACTCGGTTCTGAAGTTCTTTTGGCTTTCTCCACAAATCAAATATACCATTAAAAGGCAAAGATTTGTCCCATTAAAAATTCTTTTTAAAATCAGCTCTAGGACATAAAGACAATCCCAAGATGATTACTGTGAAAGGCACAGCTATTCATTTGGATGTAAAGTTCTGATATGTTTGTAAAAATCAAGTCTCATTACATTGTCACACCTTGTATATAACCTATCACTTTCTTTTTATGCACAGAAATGTTTACATTGATCCAAACAGGCCAGAGCCCAGAATAATCATTTGACTTTCATTGGCTATAAAAGCTATATCTAGTTTGATGGAATGGCTAAACATAGCAGTTCAATCTTCAGCATTCAGAGGCATGAAAGTCTAAATTTCACAGACACCTGTTAAAGATTTAATCAAGTATGAAGACCTAAGTTAGCTAAAGTTGAGAGTTTTCTGATGAATACATTGATAATTCTTTTCAACTGAGAGGAGAAATCATCTGCAAAAAAACCACTGTACAAAATCCTTTAAGATTTTTAGTTGCTTTGCTTTTTAAAAGATCTAAAACCTCAGTGTAAATAATAGAGACTAGCTTTCAAGTTCTAACCAGCAGCACTGGGGCCTACTGGGGCTTGTTTGAAATTCAATGTGCACATAGCTAACAGCTCATTGCTTATTTTTAAAATCTCAGAGCACATATGTGTAGATGCATATTTTAATCCTTGATTCAAATTCATCATCTGTTGTAGAGTGCTTCATAGAATGACACCACATTGGTATTAAACCAAAGGGCTGTCACTATGTTGATTAGAAACTAAGAATGATCCAAAGGGTTCATTATGTATCTCCAGCCATTTGGTTTTCATGCATAAAGCATGACAAAATTGCAAACAGCTACTATTTATAAGCAAGCTTTTAAAAAATGATAGATTATTCAGTAATGGGGACTCAATTATTTCAATTAAGACTTGAATAAATATTAGGCTTGTTCATGTCTGTGAATTGTATCCAGTTTTTGAGTTAATTCATTCATTCTTCCCACTTCTTTCAAAATATCCTGCTTCTTATCACCTATGATTAGTAGTTCAACTTCACAAGTCTTAACATTCCCATTAATGCCATCTATATCTCAAGATTCATGAAAACCCAAAGTTACGGGGACTGAGATGTCAAATAGAACTTTTAAATTATATTATTAAGAAGTTGAATGAATAAAAGAAAACTATATATAATGTGTGTATGTATATACATACATATATATAATTTCTCCAGTCTCCTAGATTTAAAAAAAAAAGTAGATTTAACTATAAGTACAAGTCTCTAATTAACTAATTTGAAATTTTTGAAATTAAAAAAATCATTTTGGACAGGGGAAATAAGAGAGACTTTGTGAAAAAGGTAGCTTTTTAGCTATATCTCAAGGAATCTATAATATTTTCATAATTAACTATAGAGGAAATGTAGACATGGAGTAAAATGTAGAAAGGAAATCTGTTCTAGGCATTGGTGTGTTTTGGGAAAGAGAAGATTGAGTACAAAAGGCAATGTATAGATGAATTGAAATAGAGTAAAAATACATGGCAGGGAGTAGTGTTAAGTAAGGTCAGAAAATGGCATTGAAATATTACTAAAAAATTTTACTATTTTCTTTTCAGTAGGGAACAATAGGATTTTGAGCAGAGGGGTAATATGTTCAGATATGAACATGCAAGATTCTGGCATTGGTGTAAATTATAGATTGAAAGCTGGAAGACTGATTGAGAGACTATTGTAATAGTCCAGAGAGATGCTAATGAGTGCCTAGACTTAGATGGTAGCAGTGGGAATAGAAAGGAGGGGGAGGATTGATTTAGAGTGATTATAGAGGAAGAAATTAATGGGATTTGGTAATTAACTCAATATAAGAAATAACAGTGAAGAGAAAAAGAAAACATCAAGATTTCAGGCATGTGTAAGTGGATGAATAGTGGTATCAATTAAAAAATTCATATTTATATTGTATTTTATGGTTTGCAAAACGCTTTCCTCAAAATGACCTGGAAAGATAGGTGTGTATATATGTTAGTGGAGATGACTAGTAGGCAATTGGAAATAATGAGGGAGGTTAGAGCTAATGGTAATCATTTGAGAGGTGATAGGTGCACTGAGGTGATAAAGCCATGTGAATAAATGAAATTGCCAAGGAAGAGAGTGTAAATAGATAAAAAAGAGAGTAGGCTACAGAAATTTGAAGAATATTTACTCTGAAGGATCCTGAGGAGGTAGGGAAAAAAAGTTATTAGAAAGGTAGAAACAAAATCTGGAAAATATGATTTTATGAAATGCAAGGAAGGAAAGTTTAAATGGAAGGAAAGACTAGTCAACAGTTACCAAATGCTGAAGAAAGCTTAAGGAATGGGAGAAATGAGAGGTAAAGACTACTGTATTTAGTGATATAATCTCCCATGAACTATAGTTTATGAAATCAGATTTGGTATCTATCTGTCCAATTTACCAAGTCAATTTGGAGTATGTACCAGGAACTTCTAACTAACACAAAATAAAGAAATGTGTTCCAGAAATAAGGGGTATATTATTTCTAATATAAGTTTTGGTAAGGGAAACTTAGTTGCTTGGACCATGAACTTTATTAAGGAATATATATGCTAGTGTCAGGTTCCAAAATTTTTTCAAGTACCTGGGATGTTGAGCTATATTAAATTAGATGAAATTTAATAGGAATAAATACAAAATTTTACTAATGTGGAAAGATTTGCATAGACAGTCAAAAAAGAAAAATAGGATTGAGGGCTCTGAGTAGACTGAAAGATAAGTTTGAGACAACACTTTTCTATAACGGGAAAAGAAATCATGTAATATTAGATCACATTACAGTAAGTTAGAACTTATGTTAAAAACTAATGCAGTGATAGACACACTGTATTCTTCCCTAGTTGGACTATATCTGAATGTAGTGTTAATCTCTGACCACTATCTTTTAACTAAAACTATCTTTAACATTGAAAGCTGGAGAATATTCATAGGAAGAGAACCAGGATAACATGATCTTTATGCCACATAAAAATCAGTACAAGAAACTGGGGATATTTATCTTAGCAAGGAAAGGCCCAGATGTCTCCACGAGAACTTTTTTCTCAGATTTGAAGAACTTTCATGTGACTGAGGAATTATATTTGTTCTGCCTTACCCTAGGTATCACAGGTAAGAACAATGGGTAGAGTGTATCTAGAGAATAATATAGGCTTGATAAAAGGAAAAACTTCATAATAATTAGACTTTCCCAAACTGGAAAAGAGTGAATTGTCCTTCATGAGGAGTTAAAAAAAAAAAGTAAAATCAAGTGACTACTTATAAGATATATTGTATAGTAATTGTTCAAATCTGTATTTTGACCTCTGAGATATTATGATTCTGTAACTCAGTCATACCCAGGAGGGATCCCTTTAGTTTCATACTAATTTATATCAAAGATACACAGAGAGAGTAATAATGTTTCTTCTTGATTTAGATAGATATTTTTAGCTATGGTAACAGGGGGGAGGAATGAAGGAAGGGAGGGAGGAAGGAAGAAAGGGAGGAAGGGAAGGAGGGAGAAAGGGAGAAAGGGGGGGAAAAAAGAATTTTTTGAATATATACTATGCGTCAAGAGCTATACTAGGCACTGGGGACAGAAATACAAAACTGTTCTAGTCCTTTCAAGGAACTTACATTCTAATACAGAAAGATAATATATGGAGGAGAGTGATAACCCAGAATGGGTATTGTCAATTAAAAACTTACCAGAATAGAGATTTGAGCCATGGAATAATAAATTGATAGACTAAGCAGTAGGAATAATTATTGACTATATTGTGGTTTCCAAAGTAAAAATCTGGGTTATCAAACTGGTGAGGGATAGAAGGTAGCAAAGCAATAGGATGACATAAAACATGGCTGGATCTGAACTGAGATGTAGAGGATTGATGAGACAACCATTAGTCTTGTCATTGGGGATTAACTGTGGGAATTTCATGAATGAAATTTTTAATCCTTTAAGGCACACTTTTTGGTCTAGGTTGGGTATGCTAGTGAGGAAATGTTTGGGGAATGAGGGTAGCAGGGAGCTGCAGCTAAGATTATCAGATAAATGTGGCAATTATCTATTATAAAATGAGAGGAAGCCCTACATTTGAAGAGAAACTGCCAACAGAGAATGCACAAGGGACTCTGTTAAGATCATTACTATAAGTGTCACAGTGGATAGAGCACTGAGCCTAGAATCAGGAGGACCTGAATTCAAATTTGCCATCAGATACTTTGTAGTTATGTTACCCTAGATAAGTCACTTAACCCTGTTTGCCTCAGTTTCTTCATCTGTAAAATTAATTGGAGAAGCAATTGGCAAATTACACTAGTACCTTTGCCAAGCAAACCCCAAATGGGCTCATGAAGAATTGGACACAATTGAAATGACTCATTAACAATTGGCAAGTACATAAATGTTCCATATCAATAAACATTTTTTTCATAGTATAGCCAATATATTTGTAGATATGGTCACTTAAGGACATTAAAATATCATCCACATGGAGTTAGGAACTTCAAACTTGACATATCCCAATAACCTTTTGGACACTACATACTGACCTCCTGACCAGCTATGTTTTAGTATAAAGATGAAGGTCTTTGTTTACTTGACCCAAGTCCTACTGTATCTTTTTAAAAAATATTCCTTCTGTTAGGACTAAGTTTCATTTTGTTAACTGTTATGACCTACAAGTGCCTCATTTCATCCCTTCAATACCATTTCAATCCCGAATTCAATGAACTCTAGGAGTTACTACCTGTAACCTGAAGGATACAGGTAACTTTATTTGATATTAACAACCTGGCCAAACATGCCATGACAACCTAAATATAAATTCTTCCTCTTCATGTACAACACATTCCAATCAAACTAGTGATTTCCTATTCTTCTCACATAACTCCATCTCCTGTCTCTATGTGTTATGGCTGTCTCCCATAGCCAGAATGTATTTCCTCCTCACTTCTGCTCATAGGAATCTTTGATATTTTTCAAAGCTCATATTAAATACTATCTTCAAAATAAGGCTTTTCCTGATGGATTAAGTACTACTACCGCCCTCACCATCACAATTACTTTGTATTTTTTATATGTATATCCACACACACAAATATTGTCTCCCTTAATAGACTATAAGATCCTTTTAATTAAAATTTCATATAGAGTAGGTTCTATGTCATTTTTGTCTTTTTACTCTTCATATGCCTAGTATGACACAGCATATGCCTGATTCTTAATAAAGACTGATACATTGATAGATTGAGAAAATAGAATTATGGTACATCCCCCAAAAATGTAAGCACTTTGTGCCATTGGCTTTATAGAAGAAGGGTCACAATTAATAATAGTTCATACTTTTAAGATTTCATTAAATCCAATCTAATTCAGCAAACTTTTATTAGATACCTACTAGGTGCAAGACACCATTTCCAAAACATCTTCCTTATAACAATAAGGTATGCATTAAAAGTATTTTTTAGAGAAACAATAAAACAAGTTGCAGACAGCCATGGATAGCCAGTTTAGGCTCTGTAGCATACATTTATTATTATATATATATTATATATATGTATATATAATCAGTGCATTATAATAATTTAATTCAACAAACATTTATTAAGGCCCTACCATATGCCAAGCACTGGATTAAACACTGGAGACACAAATTTGAAAAAAAAAAACAATGTAATTGGGGAAAGTTAATACAGAAAAGGAAGCTAGAAGGGGGGACCCACTTAGGGGAATGTTGTTCAGAGATGCTGATAGAAAATGGAGTTATTTAGAAAGCTGTGTACCCTCTATAAAAGAAGGTTTTAGGGGGAATTATATACTGCACTCTACAGCCTTTTAATAAAAGGGGAGAGGAAATTGAGAGTGAATTGAGAAGTATCTAAATCTAAATCATCATCATGGTGAAAGTTTTCAAGCTTCTCCTGAGAAAGGGAGTAGAATATATTATTCTCAGAGGAGAATTCTCAGAGGCCAGCAAAGTTACTGATGGAGTATTGTGTCTAGATGGGACATTGGAGTTGACTGCGTTCTAACCTCTTACACTTAGGGTGAAATTTAGCCAATGGGTGTTGTTGCTATAACAGCTCCTGAAGCCAGTTGTAATGTCTGTTAGTAGGTTCCACTTTCATAATGATATTAAGATATAAGAAATGCTACTTCAATTCAGAGCCATGGCCCATCCAATCAAGGAGAAAATGTCTTTTCCATTTTCTTTTTAAAGAAAAGTGACGAATTCAATACCAAGTCTAAGAAATGTAACTGACATTAGCATCAGGTGCTATAAAAAGTAACCACAGCCTGAAACCAAAAGGAATCCTTTAATGTTGCACAGTATGAAGTGGCCTTTTGGGCTTTCGAGCTACACCTGCGCCTGTAGATATCCATCATTGTCACTCCCGACCTCTCCAAATTGGGAGGGCAAACTGCCAGACACTTCCCAAATTCCAAGCACCAAGGACAGCTTCCCTGATGAGGATTGCTAGGAGCCATCATTTTGCAGGCCCAGGGCTTGTAGACCTAGGAGTTACTCAAAGCAAACTATAACAGGTGAATAATGACAGTTCACCTTTCTATCAATTGGGCTTCATGGTTACAAAGAACTTTCTTTGTGACAACCCTATGAAAGAGAGAGGGTAGGTATTATTATTCCCATTTTATAAAGTAGGATGCACACACAGAAACTTGAGCTAGAAAGGAATGAATGCCAAGTCAGAAGAGGTAGGGTTGAACAAAAAATAGCAGCAGGAAATGAGAAGCAGAAAAGTCAAAGAACTAACTTCTTAAAAGATGACATGATGGCCGGCTGCCATCTCCCTTTCATCTAAACTGTGACAGCAGGGCTCCTGTAGCAAAGGTGGCTTCATCATCAAATGATATTCATTATTCTTTCCAGCAACAAGTGCTGGATGGAGCTATTACCTCTGTGTTTTATTTTTTTCAAAATCATAAATTGTCAGATCTGGTCTGTAGTGTCTTTCTTGTGCAATCTGCTCTCTTTCCTTTTTTATTTAGTGTCACTAATATCATTATTGCTCCCCTCCCCATGAACCATTAGTATAAATGAGGTCTGGAATGGTAATGGATTCAGAGCCTTCATCAGAATGATGCTGGCATGCAGCAGTGCTCCTCACATTTCTTCCCTTTTCTCCCCTTTGGGCAAAGGTTGATAGTGTCCCTTTCTCTAGGTATTATCTTCCTTAAATCCTTGCTGCCCCTATTACTGGTCATGAAATCAATATATTTAGTCAGAGGTTTTGGAAAAGGAGAATCCTGATAACACCTGCACAGCTAAAGTCCTCCCATGAATAAGGCACTTCAGATGAAGACTGTATAATTAAGTGAGGACTTGCACTCAAGTCTCCCTTTGCACAGAGGCAGTTATTAAGATGAGTGAAACCCACTATCATTATCCAGTAAAGAGTATGATGATTGGCTGCTCAGTGTCAGGCCTCTGGTGGCCGGCTTTGTCACAAATGCGGAAAGGAGAGTTCACTTTCTGTCAAAACTGGCTTTGCCAAATGTTATCATTTTAAATGCCGTGAAAGAGAGGGAGCTGGGCCTAGGGGTATACACAGCCCCATATGCTGGTGACAGTGATACAAGTGTAATTCTAGACTATTAGAGTGACACATAAGATCATTCCTGCCCCAGAACATGAGACAGCTGAGGGGATTATGCAGGACAGGCTGTCACGCAATAAAATTTTCAGAAATCTGTTAACCCCAGCTCAGACCCAGTGAATATTTTATTGCTTAACACTGAGGAAAAGTATATTTATTAACTATAGAAAGCTATAGCCAAGAGGCTGGGCAGATGAAAGGTTATGGAAAGCCGAACTTGCTTGACATTCTGCAGTAAAAGTAGCAAAATGATTGTGGAACAGAGAGAAAGAAAAAAAAAAAAAACTTCACTCCTTCAGAGTAGCACTAACTAGGACTTGACATCGTAGCTAAACATATGTTGGTGAATTCAAATCACATTTGTGTCTGATAAGAATACAAGTATGGTCTCAGAATTGGTGAGATTTCTGAGATATGGAAACCTTCAATATTCTCATAGCCACATTTAATTTAAGTATGTTTAATGGAATTAATATTTCTAATACTTACTCTTGAAATATAATTCAGCATATCTAGATATACTTTTTAAATACTTTCTCTTCTTCTGCAGAATAAATCAAGCTGTATTGTTGATCTCTGGCGATATTTAACATTATTAAAGGAAAAGACATCTCTCATTTTTTGGAAAAATATACAGACCAGGTCCGCATTTAAATTCATGGATCTTAGTTGAAGTACATAAGTAAATAGGAGGGGTTATTTCTATACATTCCAAACATATGTCAACCACAAAAATGTATGCTGAATATAAAACTCAGCTACTGAAACTTAGTTGCTAATAATTAGATTTTGAATGATTACAATGACTTTAGAAACTCCCTTAGTTGTTTGTTTTTAGATATTCAAACCCCAATGTGTTTTTCACATGATGCTTTCCCCTTAGCAATCATATAATAAATATTTGTTGGAAGAAATTGAAATTGAACTTATGAAAAATAAATTATCACTGTCAGGAACTCATGCACCATTGGAACCACTCTTCTGCAGGCTAAGCAAGACCAAGTAGCATTTGGACAGGTGAGTTGTGAAATACTTTCCCTTTCTCCCCTCAAAAGTAGTTTAGGATTAGAGTGGTTTCAGGTTGTAAACTCAAATTCCCTGAGGAAGAGAGAGACTATCATACAGTTTGAATTCACTCTACATTCTGTTTAAGGGTTCACTTTGAGTCATTTATCCCCAGTTCAGTTACAGAATAAACCTGACCAATCTTTTCTCTTTTTCACTTTGATTGGTCTTGTACAAGAAGGAGGTGACTCAAACCTGGGACACGGCGTTTACACCAGCTTACACCTCAGCGTAGACTAGTCAGAATTGAATTTACTTCCCCTGTGAGGATTGAGCTGTTCAATGGGTAGCTATTTGCATAATAAATATGTTTTTTCATCTACTTTATATCGCCATCCAATTCAAGCCTCTTTTGAATAATGAGACAAAATGTGACAATGAGACAAAAAATAACAATTAAAAAAGAAAAAAAACACCTTGAATTAGCCTATATTAATTCTTTGACTAATGTCATATAATTGGTTTTTAAAACATCCTCTTCTCCCTCCAAGGAAACTAAACCTACAAAATCATTGCCTGTAAGCTTTAATTCAAGTCCCTGGGATTACTGGAGGGAGACAGCATTTGCACAACAGTGTCACAAAGGTCATGGAAAAAAAAAAAGACAACAACAACACAATATGCTTTTTTCCAAACATATATCTGAATGCTGAGTCCAGAGTGTAAGCAGAGCCCAGGGGGTACACTTGGAGAACAAAAGCAGCCCTTCTGCTAATTGACTGAAAAATTAGCCTGGTCCCCCTGTGGGAAGCACACAAGGCGGCAGCAGATGGAAGCCACTCGGACACCAGCACTAAAAAAGCTCCTCAGAACCTGCTGTGAATCTGCCCGCAATTATGGGTCACAACGCTTTTCTTGTTTAACAGAACACCAGCAAGACAAGCAGAGGAAGTGGAAGCTGTAAAGGTCACAAACTGACTGTAAATCAGGGATTATTTTTTTTCAGTCACTGAACAATCTAAGTTCCTTAAGGTGCCCAGTTTCGTGTATTTATTTTAGAGACTTAAATTGCATCTAGCCCAAACAGATGCTTTCCTTCCCTTTCATTTGGTTGTAGCCATCTAGAATAATTTATATTTGTGTATCTTAAATTACTTATATCCTTATAGATGATCAAGTAGCTGGTATTCAGACACAGTTCATGCATACTTTGTATGGCTGGGTCTTTTGGTGCAAAATTTAGGGAGGCTGAGCTAGGACTATTTATTTCTCTGACAAGAAATAAAATCCTGTGGCCACTGCTGCTGATTTTATGGTTTATAAAATGTTTTAATTACATGAATGGTATCCCTAAGGTCTCATGATGAAGAATTCAGTTTGGCTAATGCTATGTCCACATGAGACCCAAATCCAGATATTAGGAAAATTCTGAATGCTGGGCATTGTGTAGACACAGCCCAAGTTGGTTTGACAAATAACTCGGAGGGGAAAAGACAGTATATCACCACGCTTGCTTGCTTTCTACCAAAAGCAATCAATATTATAGCATATAGTGTTTTATCACTTGACTATTATCCCATCTGTTTTCTGTTTGCTTTGAAGAGGGGGAAGTGCTCCTTTTTAGAATTATTTCTTTGATTCCAAAATATAGAGTCCAGGGAGAAAGCCATTATTCCAAAATATTTAAGATGCAATGTCTCTTTCTTCATAGAGGCAGGATCCTAAATTTCTGACCTTTGTGTTCTTCATGAATTTTTTTTTTTTGTATCTAAGGATTTCTCTTCATCACTTTCAAGTAAAGCACTTGCAAATTATTAAATTAATACTTTTGCATTATCTTATATAGAGATTATACTATTTAGACTAAGTATCAAGTTAGAGATATTCACTCTGATTCATTAATTGACTATGTTATCTCAGACAACTCATAGTATATTTCTTCATTTTCTAAGTTTGAAGCTTAGATTCATAATCTCTAAGATTGCTTTCAGCATTATAACTGTGATTGGGAAAAAAAGAATTGGAATGTTTTATTTGTATAATCTTCTGACATATGTACCTCTCAAAAATTAAAAGGAAAGTATGGTACAAATATCTTTATTTCCCATATACTTTTTAATAATCTACTCTTTTAAACATGTTTAAAGAAGGATGACTAAAATATCTTTTTGACAACTGTTTTTTAATGGTCTAATTTCATGTTATCTTATCTGGCCAATATAAGAACAGTAGAGAGAAACCATTCAAAAAGAGGAGAGCAGAAGAAAGGAGAGAAAAGAAGAGGTACCTATCCTCAAAGACCCTATATTCTCTTAAAAGAACAATATATTCACAAATAAATAAATGAATTACATATACAATGATAAACAAAAAGAAATCTGTGAGATGAAGAATTCTTTTATATAGAGGGTTGAATACTGAAGAAAGGGTTGAGTTGAATACTAAAGAAAATCATCAATTCAATGAGATAAAGGTGAGGAGAGAAAGCATCATAGATGTAGAGAATAGCCCCAAAACACAAGTATAAGAAATGGAAGGTTGTGCAAAAGATAAAATAAGTGGAACAATTTGGCTGGAATGCATAAAGGAAAGCAATATTGAATATGCCTAGAAAGATCGTCATGTGTCAGAATATAAAGGGTCTTAAATGTTGATAGAGAGGTTTGTATTTTGTCCAAAAAGCAACAGAGGCCCCTGAAGGTTCTTGAGTAGAGGAGTAAAGAGTTCAGATCTGTGCTCCGGGAAAGTAATAAATGAATAAGTAATTCTAAGGTGATGTGGAATCTGCAGAAAAATACCTATTTGAATGGTATATATTTTTTTTATTTATCAATTCAATTTTAATCCTGCAAAGAAAAATGAATACATATTTAGCCAAGTTACACATCTGTTTAGAATTCATATGAAATGTTATTATATTTCAGTATTTCCTTTGTCCTACTATAGTTAAAGAAGAATTATCATTTTCACAAGAGAAGTTTAGAATTTTATTTCTGAGGGCACATTTTGCTCTGTAGAAGTACATTGATAAAAGCAGTTATGTGGCATAGTGGATAGAGCACCAGCCCTGAAGTTGGAGAGGATTTGAGTTTAAATCTGGCCTCAGATACTTAACACTTTCTAGCTGTGTGACCCTGAGAAAGTCACTTAAGTGACTTTAACCCGAATTGCCTCAACAAAAAAAAGTACACTGATAAATAATAATGAAAATAATGTTGTCAATATGATAAAGAACCTTAAAATATTTCTGATATGATGATGGCTCTTATTTTTGAGTGCACTATGGTACCAATATCAAACAAAACAACATTTTCTAATTTTAATCTAAAAAATTCTGGCTTCAGGAGACATTATTTATGAATAAGAAGATATATTTTACTTACATAATCTCTAGTCTATTGATAAAATAGCATTTCTTCCTAATGTTTCCATAGTCCAATTTACTAGAATTGATGGGACAGTTACAGCAAATTTATATTGTTAATGATTCTAGATTTCTGATGAATATAAAAGTAACCTCCAAGAAAAATAGCAGAACCATTTTAGTATCTCCAGATAACTATCACATATGGTGAATGTATGTACTTTAAAAAGAACCCTTATAATCTATCAGAGTAGAAGCACAATGCATATATGATTATTTTTTTCTATCATTTCCTCTATAGTTGTTGCAGAATGAAAATATTTTTGGTAATATTGGTCCTCTTTATTGATGTATACTTAATATCAAATTGTCCTATTGAGACACTATCAAATGAATCTGTCATCTTATAAATGTGAACATTCTTTCTGGATTTACAGACAGTGACTGTGCTCATATCCAATAACAAGGTTACCAGTGAAGCACATGGACTCTCCACATGCATCCCTTGCTTTTGTAATTTCCTTCTTTACCCCTTTTGCTCTGGTGTTTTAATGTCTTGTTTTTTGGTTTGTTTGTTTTTTACTGTTACAGCTTTCTTATATCTTTAATGTTCTTCACCACTGCCTTCCATGAAGTATTTATTTTTAATTATTTGAAGGCTGTAATGTTTCATGACTTTCAGTCACAATAATATTGATAGGATATTGGTATTGAAAGAGAAGAAATTTAAGATTATTAAAAGGACTTCTCCAAAGAGAATCCAACCTATTCTTTCTTTTATTTAATTCAGGGCACAACTTACTGTCTACTTATACTATCTGTCCAAAATATATAGACTGATTGAAAAGCTCTGCAATTTGCCCATCCAAATGTATATTATAATCTAAATGATAAGCAGTCTTCATTCATTTGGTTTTTGCTGTGTGAATGGTTAGATCAAATATTTTAAGGGGTTATAAATCTTTTCCAAAAAAATTCTATAACATTTCTCAGCTTATAGTAGCCAACCTAATGTCATATGCAAAGAAAAGCACCTGAAGGATCTACATGGGAAATCCTTACCCAACTTGGAAACTGTGTTCGATCACCACTTAAATGATGGTGAATATCTTTAGTAAGCATGTTTCTCTGTTATGTCTAGCCTAATAGTTATGGATAAAGTTATCTTTGTTGTTATATCTTTCACAGAATTTTAAATAAAGTTTTGAAATATGGATGAGAGGCATGTTGAATAACGATTTTAAGGCAGCTTTTTTACTGCTGAACAAAATACCTCTTTTATAAAGTGACAAATGATAAGTGGAATTTTATAATCTATATGTTTTCAGTCAACTGTGTGATAAAAAAATCTATTAATATAATATCACTTGATTCTTTCCTACGAATATCCTCATAGAAGCTATATCAGTACATGTATAGATGATTTTTATAATTGTTAATATCAATGGAAAATTAGGTATAAGTTATTATATATGTGAGTACATGTATGTAAATACATATGTTGGAAGTTATTCTCCTAATCATATTTTTCATTGTTAATAACATTCCTCCTAATTATATATTGATCCTTCAAAGCTCTCAAAACTATTGGTTTTCCTGCATGAAACCTCTCTTTGTAGACTTGTGCTAATCCATCTGCTTTTCCCATCTTCATTTTCTTAGGTCTCTTTCTCTTTCTACTTTAAGGAAACTCAAAACTACGATAAGAGTCCAAGAGTGGATCTTTTCTCTATAGAGAAATGTAAATTCTTTAAGAATAACTGATAACTGTTAATGTGTTTTTTTTCTCTGTGTTCTATCCAACAATGCATCAATGAATATCATTCTTTTCTCTATATCATCAACAAACATTAGCAGCCAAGATGATGCCTGGAATGTAGAAGGCACTTAAATTATTGCTGATTGATTGTTTATAAACAAATTTCACTATATAATTCAAAAACTATTTGGGGATGAATTTCAAGATATAAAGGATATTGGACTTCATCAAGCCCAGGTCTCTCATTTAAAGGAAAGAAAATGGATTACATTTTGGATGCTGGCCTCTTTTGCTATCTGTGTGCTCTTTCCTTCCTATTCCCACTTTCAATTTTTTCTGTCTCTTGATTGATGGAGAATGGTTGTTAGAGTTCCTGACTCCCCCATACATTTTCCTCTCCTTCGTTTTTTAAGTTTTATCAATGTATTTTATTTCTACATTATAAATGTCTATAGGGTACTTCCATTGCAGGAGAGGTATAGTGTAAATAAATAAAACTAATAGCATAGTGACCTCATCTGAAAGTACATGTAAAATTCTCTTTCTATAACATCTTTACCTCTTTTTTTATTAACAGAAATATTTTTTTCTCTTTCTCCCATCTCCTACCCCATTAGTTGGATGGGAGAAACCATGTAACAAATTTGTTTAGCCAAAAAAATTATTTCATTGTCTGTATACACACACATGTCTGTATACATACACACATGCACATATATGTATGTATACATATACATACAATTACTATAAATATTTTTGCCTGTAGGAAAACTGCCCACATTTTATCTCTTTTGAATATAAGCCTAGCAGTATAATGAGATAGAGGGCATGATCTGCTTAATAAAATTTGAAATACAATTCCAAATTGCTTTCCATAATGATTCAGACCCTTCACAGACACACCAACAGTGAATTAATGTGCCCATTTTCCTATAGTCCTATCAATACTTAACATTTTTCTTTTTTGTCATCTGCCAATCTAGTGTGTTTGAGATAGAATCTCAGAATGGCTTTAATTTGCATTTCTCTAATTAATCATGATTTGGAGCATTTTGTTTATACCTATTCATGTCCTTAGATCATCTCCTATCAAAAGAAGAATGACTTTTGTTCTTCTAAATTTCCATCAGCTCCTTATATATCCTGGAAATGGAACCATTATCAGAGAAGCCTACTACTAAGATTTTTCTTCCAATTAATTTTCTCCTTTTAATCTTAGCTTTATTAGATTTATTTGAGCAAAACTTTTTCCCCGCTTTACTTTTGTTTTCTTTCCTCAAGAAATTTCTTACCACTAAGGCTTTTTCTTCCTCCCATCTCCCCCACTTTATCCCCATTCCCCAAATCTAAAAAAGTGAGTGGGTAATCAGTGCGTTGGTAATCAGATTGTTTGGTAATGGGATAAAACTTAACTATACTGTTTCCTTCTGCTCTGCCATCTTGGTCTTTGGACTGTCCCCCTTCTCTTACTCCAAAGAAAAGAGAAAATTCCTCCCTCCCTAGTTATATTCCCTTTCATTTCCTCCTTCTCTCCTCTCCTTGCACCCTTCTCTTTCTTTACTATCCTATTTTATCCACTTATGAACTAATTTATATTAATTATTATTAATAACAGCAGGTAAATAAATATATCCCAATTATTTTTGTACCACTCTTGTGGTACAAAAATTCCAGAATCAGGAAGCTATATCAACATTCTTCTTCATATATCACAACTTATAAAGAGGCTGTGTTTAAAGACAACATAAGACTGGCTCATTGGCATTATATGGGACTTCAGACAAAATGACAAGTGATTTATTCTTTCCACTAATTCACACAATCTTCTGAATGATTGCTGATATCTGATTATTCTAAAATATTTTGAAAGTAAATACTATACTGGATATAATAATTTGGTTACCATTTAAATGTCCAGGATGGTTTCCCTTAAAAGAAGAGGATATTGAATCAATTTGACTCATATCTTTCTTCCACATTAAGCTATTATAACTATTACCTCATTGACTCAAGGATGGAATTAAAGGAGGTAGAGAAAAGAGAAAAGGGAAAATAAAAGAAACAAATATAATGTGACAGGAACTATGCTAAGCACTTTACAATTATTATCTCATTTGATTCTCATAACAGCTCTGGAAGGTAGTTATTGTTGCAATACCCATTTTACAGTTGAGGAAATTGAGGCAAAAATCGACTTCACCAAGATCACTTATTCAGTACGTATCTGAAACTATATTTAAACTCAGTTTTTCCCAACTTCGGGGCTAGTGATCCTTCTAGTGTCCCGCCTCCCTGTCTCATAAATGGAAATATAGATAGTTAGGACTATGCCAATACTACATGTTGTGTATCTGAATTTTTCCCTTTCTATCTTTCCCATATCAATTCTACAATTGACTTTAGTCAAATAACATTCAATGATAAATAAGTCAGCACAGAAATAATTCTAAATGGTACATAGAAAGAGCACTGTAAATGGTACATGGAAGGATCACTGTCTCCTGAGCCTGAAAAGCTGGGTTCATATCTTATCCTGATGCTCACAACTGACAGGACCACAAGCAAATTATGTCACCTCTATGCGTATCAGTTTCCTCATCTATAAAATGCCTGACTTAGATGGTCTTGGAGAACTTTTCTGATTCTAGTACAAAGATTCTAGTATCTGATGAATTGATCTTATTTCACAGCTAGATAGCATAGTATTTTAGAGAGTTGGACCCAGAATCAGGAAGACCTGAGTTCAAATCCAGCCTTTAACATTTATTAGGAATAAGACTCTAGGCAAGTAACTTAATATTTCTTGGCCTTGGTTTCTTCATTTGTAAAATAGGAAGAATGATAGTTTTTATTTTCCAAGGTAATTGTGAGGATCAGATGAGGCAATAATTATAAAGCATTTTGCAGAATTCTTGGCATATATATAGTAAGCACTATATAAATATTAGCTATCATCATGATCTTCATCATCTCAATATGTTTTTTATTTCTATCTCCTTATTAAAGAGAATGATCTTTTGGAATATCATATTAGTAAGAGGAAAACAAATATAATTGGGGAGGAGTACAAGATAGTGAATGATTAGACAAACTTAGAGTTTAGCCAATCATGTGCTAATTATGTGCTCATTTTTATTAAATCTCCAACATTCACTATTTCCATCTTTTTTTCATCTTTACCAGTTTGCTGAGTAGCTAATGAGACTTCAATGCTGTTTTGATTTTTTCTATTATAAATGATTTGGAGTTATTCTATTATTTGTGGTTGACAGTTTTTAGTTCTTTTGAAATCTGTTCATAAAAGAAGAAAATAGCAATAAGTGTAAAATTCTATGTCTAAAAACCAATTATACATGCTTGGGCTAGGTATAACAATATAAAATCATTAGAAAGAACACTGGAATGGAATCAGGAGATCTAGGTTCTGTACTCAACTCCCAACTCTTGGGCAAGTCATTTACTGTTTCTGAGTTTCAGTTTAATCATAAAGGAAGGAAGTTGAACTAGGTGATCTCTAATATCCCTTCTAGCCTTCCTAATGGTTTAAGATTCTAAGTTCATGTGAAAAATAATTATTTGAGTCGATTGTGTGTAATAAGCTGCCAAAACAAGCTAATGCAAATATAAGCTGCACTAATAGAATTAGTGGTGTTAAGAAGAAAGAGAAGAGCAGTCTTGCTGTGCTCTGGGTTATTGTGTTCCATTCTAAGCACTACATTTTAAGGCAAAGCCTGATAAAGTAGGGGAGGCAAACAAGATGTCAATGCTTCTAAAAATTAGGTTCTATGATGAACAATTAAAGGAACCAGGAATGTTTGGCTGAGAAAAGAAAAGAGTTGGAGGAAAAGTTGGGAATAATGGTCATGTCCAAATATCAAAAGATTATAAATATGAATGAGGACTTTTTGTGGATAAAAATTGTTCTTATCCCCAAAGGGCAGAACTAATTCAAATGAATAAAGATTGCATGAAACAGAATAAAATGCAAATATTCAGGCAGGAGGCATATTTTATTTTTAACAGTTTTTTTTCCAATTACAGATAAAGATAGTTTTCAACAGTCATTGCTATAAGGTTTTGAGTTTCATTTTTCTGTCCCTCCATCTCATCCTACCTCCCCAAGATGGCAAGCAATCTGATATAGATTATACATGTGCAATCAAGTGAACATATTTCCATGTTACTCATGCTTTGAAAGAAGAATCAGAACAAAAGGAGAAACACACACAAACATATAGTGAAAATAGTATGCTTTAATCTGCATTCATATTCCGTTGTTCTTCTCTGGATGTGGATAGCATTTTCCATCATTAGTCTTTTGGATCACCTATATTGTTGAGTAGAGTTAAGTCAGCCCTGGGTGATCATTACACAATGTTGCTGTTATTGTGTACAATGTTCTCCTTCATTCAGCTCACTTCATTCAGCATCAGTTCATGTAAGTCTTTTCAGGTTTTTCTGCAATCTAAGAAGGCATGTTTTAAAGAAAATTTTTACAAGAAGCAAAAAGTTTCACTAAAATGAGCAGGACCAGATCATTATATATTTCAACAACAATATTATATGATGATCAATTCTGACGGACATGGCCCTCTTCAAGAATGAGATGAACCAAATCAATTCCAATAGAATTGAATCAGCTACACCCAGTGAAAGAACTCTGGGAAATGAATATGAACCACTACATAGAATTCCCAATCCCTCTATTTTTGTCTGCCTGCATTTTTTATTTCCTTCACAGGTTAATTGTACACTATTTCAAAGTCTGATTCCTCTTGTGCAGCAAAATAACTGTATGGACATGTATACATATATTATATTTAACATATACTTTAACATATTTAACATGTATTGGTCTACCTGCCATCTGGGGGACAGGATGGGGGGAAGGAGGGGAAAAATTGGAACAAAAGGTTTTCCAGTTGTCAATGCTAAAAAATTACCATTCATATATCTTATAAATAAAAAAAAAACTATAATTAAAAAAAAGTTTCACTAAATGATCTCTAAGATTCCTTTCAACTCTAAGATTCTGATTTCATTTCTCACTTATATAAAAGTATATCCACAGAGCATTCATTTGTCATTGAAATTGTTGTTCCTACCATATAGATGGTTGCCAAAACCCATACAGATTTTGACCACAGTGAGTCAGTGGTTTCCACAAGAAATCTAAGAAGTATATTCACTCAGTTCTATCCCAAGAAGTAAGTTGAAATATTTTAGAAGCTGAATGCATTATTTCAAGGCATGGTAATATTCTTTAGTATATAAATCAATTAACAAAGATTATCCTCTTTTCCTTTCTATCTCTTGGCTTTTCTGGCTCCTTTCAAGACTTGACTCAAATGTCATCTTCCATAAGATCAACAAATAAATTTTATCAAGCTAAGCACTGTTCTAAGCACCAGGGATATAAAAAGAAGTAAATCATAGCATCATAGTTTCCTTATCTCATATGTCATTATGAATAAAATGGGCAAACATGAGATCCATGAAAAATGTGGAACTAGTGTAATTTTATCATATTCCAAAAGTTGTGATGGATGGATCACTCTCAAACTACTCTAGTACAGTACAATGGGACTTTGTCTTTGATCTTATGCCAGTCAATATTTTTGTCAATAATTTGAATTAATTGTTGGCATGTTTATTAAACTTTCAAATATCACAAAAGTAGAATGGAAGTTTCACCTTAGGATAAAAGATGATCATCTAATAAGATGAAATTTAATGGCAATAAATGTAAAATCACAAAATATCAGTTGGACTGTCAACTCATATAAGGAAAAAATCTGCTTTAAAATAACCTGATGCATAGTCATTTGGCCTATGTTTGATGATTTTTGGGGAGGGAAAATTCACCAACCTACAAAGCAGCTCATTGTCCTTTTGAACAGCTCTTTATCAGAAATTTTTTACTAATGATTGTTGTATACAACACTCCCAATATTCCATATCTGTGCTTTTTACAGGTTGGCACCCAGGCATGGAATGTTCTCCCCATTTACCTTCACCTCCTGGTTTCCATGGCTTCCTTAAGACTCTGCTCAAGTCTTACATGACTCAGAAGTCTTTTCTCTATCCTCTCCCTTTTACACATATTAAAAAAAAAAATTGGCACCCATTCTTCAAAATTGAAAATCGGGGATACAAAGGCCAAAGTAAAATTGTTTCAGCTCTCAAAAAGCTTCAGACTCTATAGGAAATTATTGAACATGTACACAAATAAATATAAAATAATATGACTTGAGGAGGAAGAGAGCACTCACAACTGGAAGAATCAGGGAATCTTTATGAATAAGATAGCACTGAACAGAGCCATTATGTATTCTGAAAGATAATAAAGGGGAGAGTACATTCCAGGCATGAGAACAACCTACAGAGGTAAGAGACAGAATATCAAGTCTGATAAATAGGTAATTTGGCTAGAATGTGTTGTCCATAAAGGGGGAATTTTATTAAACAAGGTTGTAAAGGTAGGCTGAAGTCAAGTTGGGGAAGATGATAGTACTAGATTAAGGAACTCATCTTTTATATCAAGAAAAAGAACCCATGAAGTCTTTTATTTAAGAGAATGACATGGTAAGACCTATGTCAAGGATTATCTCGTACCTATGTGAAGTCTAGATTGCATAGTGGAGACACTGGAAACAGTAATGCAGGATGGTAGAGCCAAAATGACAAAGACATGGACTTGCCTGAGCTTTTCCCCAAACTCCTCTAACGACCTTTAAATAATGTCCTAAAACAAATCTGGATGGGCAGAACTCATAATGGGTTGGAATGAAATAATTTTCCAGTCCAAGAGAACTTAAAATATCATCAAAAAAGGTTTATCTCATCAGAGTAAGAGTAGAGTGCAGTTCAGTGCTGGCCATAGCAGCATAGACCATACTCCAGAAAAGCAGAAGCAGGCCTTGGGAGCAACTTAATTAACAATGGGAGTCGCTATGTCCAGAGCTTTCAGACCACAGATGATAAGGGTGTTAAACAACTGGTGAAAAATATATTACAGAATTCTATTTGTTGGCACTAGGGGCAGGACTTTGATGTTTTATCCATACTCAGAGCTTGGGAGCCAGGGCCTTCTTCATGGTTCCAGGACAGAAAAGAGTTCTTGCAGTCACAAATTCAAAGAACAGATCAGAAGAGTGGATCATACTACCTTAGAAAAATTGAGAAATTAGCATTCCCTAAAAATACTTCTGAAAACATCTGTACAAAATCCCCCAAAGCTTGTGATAATGTGCTCTTCACTCTGATTGTAGAGCCCCACTTTAGCAAAGAATTAAAAGCCAAGAAATAGACTAGAAAAATGAGTAAACAATGAGTTATTATGGTGACAAGAAAAATCAAAACATATTCTCTGAAGAAGACAACCAAGTCAAACTCCTACATTCAAAACCTCAAATAAAAAAAAATATGAATTTGTCTCAGATCATGAAAGAACTCATTTTTTTTAAATCAAGTAAGAATAGTAGGATAAATGTGAAAAAAATTGAAAATGATGCAAGAAAATCATGGAAAAATGATTCAAGAGTTTGATAAAGTAAGGACAAAAAATATCTTAAAAAATAAAAATAGGTCAAATAATAAAAGAGGGACCGAAATTAAGGAGAAGAATGTGTTGAAAAGTGGATTTGGCCAAATGGAAAAAGAGGTACAAAAGCTCACTGAAGAAAATAATTCCTTAAAAATTAGAATTGAGCAAGTGGAAACTAGTGACTCTTTGAGACATCAAGAAACAATAAAACAAAATTGAAAGGATGAAAAACTAGAAAATAATGTGAAATATCTTATTGGGAAAAAAATGGTCTGCAAAATAAAATTAGGAGAATTTTAAAATATTGCATTTCCTGAAAGCCATTATCAAAAAAAGAGCCTAGACATCATCTAGATGTCTAGATTATCCAGGAAAGAAATTATCCAGGAAAACTTCCCTCGTATCCTAGAAACAGAGGATAAAATAGAAATTGAAAGAAAAAAAAATGTTGGAAGCAGACAAATCAAAACAATTCAAGTATTATAAAATACACAGTAAGAATAATATAGGATTTAGAAGATTCTGAATTAAAGAAATAGAATGCTTGAAATGTGATGTTCTGGAGGGTAAAATAGCTAATACTAGAACCAAGAATCACCTATCCAATTAAACTTAATGGTTTAGGGAGAAAATGGATATTCAATGAAATAATTAACTTTCAAACATTCCTAATGAAATGACCAGAGCTGAATAGAAAATTTAACTTTCAAATACAAAACTCAAAAAACAAAAAGGCAAAGAGAAAAAGGATATCATAAGGGACTTAATAAGGTTAAGTTGTTTACATTCCTGCTTGGGAAGATAATACTTGTAATTTATTTTTTAAAAATCTTATTATTAGGAGAGTCAGAAGTATATAAATATAGATATAGATATACAAAAAGAGAGATAGAAAAAGAAAGGGGATGGACACAATTGTGAGTTGAATATGATGGGATGATATCCAAAAAAAAAAAAAAAAGATAAAATTAAATTGTGAGAAAGGAGAATGAATTGGGAGAGAGGGAGAGAGAGAATAGGGCAAATTATCTGACATAAAAGAGATAAGAAAGAGCTTTTACAGTAAAGGGGAAGATGGGAAAGATGGTGGGAAATACATAAATGCTTGCTCTCATCAGAACTGCCTGAAAGAGAGAATAACATATACACTCAATTGGATATAAAATTTCTCTTACCTATAGGAAAATAGGAGGAAAAGAAATAATAAAAGGGGGACCATACTTATCAAAGGGAGGATAGACTGGGGAAATGGTAGTCAAAAACAAAACACTTTTGAGGAGGAACAGAGTGAAATGAAAGAATAGAATAAACAGGTGAGAACAGGAGGGAGAGAAATACAGCTAATAATCATAACTATGAAAAATTATTTGAAACAAGTTTCTCTAATAAAGGTCTCATTTCTCAAATACATAAATGAGTCAAATTTATAAAATAAGAGCCATACCCAATTGATAAATGATCAACAAATATGAACTAATCAGTTTAAGATCAAGTGATCAAAACTATTGATAGCCACATTTAAAAAAATGCTCTCAACCACTACTGTTTGGAGAAATCCAAATTAAAACAATTGAGCAATTATTACCTCATAACTATTAGATAGACTAGTAGAATAGAAAAAAGCAAATGATAAATGTTTGAGGACATGTTTGAAAATTGAGATACTAATATACTATTGGTGGATTGACAATTTGGAACTATGCCCACAGTCCAATAAAAACATGCACACCCTGACATAACAATACTATTACTAGGTCTATACCCCAAAAGATAAAAAACAAAAAAGAAAAGGATATATAGGTACAAAAATATTTATTGCCATTTGCTTTCGATGGCAAAGAATTGGAAATTGAAGGGATGCCAAATTAGCAAATAGCTAAACAAATTGTGATACACGATTGTGATGAAATGCTATTGTGCTATAAGAAATGATGAGCTGGGTGCTTTCAGAAAAAACACAGACTTATTTGAACTGATACAAAATGAAATGAGTAGAAGCAGAATAAAACTGCACAGTAACAGCAATATTCAACAATGATCAGCTGGGAATGATTTTGTTAATCTCAGCAATACTAAGATCCAAAAGAGTTCTTGATGAATGTCTACCTCCAGAGAAACAACTGATGAAATCTGAGTACAGATCAAAACATATTCATTTTTTTAAACTGATTTTCTCGTTTTTTTTTTAATTTTGGTCTATGTTTTCTTTTATAACATTCTAATAAGGAAATAAGTTTTGCATGACCTCACATGTATAGCATACCAAATTTCTTGTCTTCTCAATAACAGAGGAAGGAAAGGAGGGAGAGAATTTAAAACATAATTTTACTAATGAAAGTTGAGAACTGTTTTACAAGTAAACAGGAAAAAATACTGAAGAAGAAAAAAGAAAAAAACCAATAATGCAAACAAGAGGTAATGTGTATTTAAACCATAATGGTAATATCTGTGGAAAGAAAGGAAAATGGATATAGGAGATATTAAAGAGGAAAGGAAAAGGAAAAGGATGGTTCAAAGACAACTCTGAGGTTGTGGACCTGAATTACTATAAGGACCATGAGTCATTCAACAGAAATAAGATTTTAGGGGAGAATTGTGTTTGGCATGAAAAGTAATGTATTACATTTTGGACATGAAGTGCAATGCCTATGATGAATCCAAGTAGAAATGCCCATCAGATAATTTACAATGTAAAATTGTAATTCAGAAGAAAGAATATATCTAGTTACAGAAACGTGCAATCATCTGGATAGATATGATTATTGAACTCATGGTAGCCAGTGACTTCACCTTTTGAGAGAGTATATAGAAAAAAAGAAAAGGAAACAGGAAAAAGCTTTGATTGAAATCTATAGTGAGGGAGCATGATATGGATAATAATCCACCACACTAACAAAAGAATCAAGCCATAATAAGTAAAGGAATTTTTTTTCAGTTATTAAGGTTCAGTTGAGATTCAGTAAAATTAATTTGAGTAGTCTCAGTTAATAGGGTTATAACTACCTCTTTTGGCAATCAGCTATATGGAAGTGTAAATGGGGGAAAATGGACTATAGGAGTAAGCTAAAGATTGAGGATTAGATGAAGGTGATTAACAAAAGGATAAACATGGAAGGGAGTTAAAAGTAGGGGGGAAAAGTATAGATAGGTGAACCAGATAATTATAGGAACAATTGTAAAAGAGAGACAATGAGGCTATAAATAGGGTATGGCCTAGGGGGATAGAGAGAAATAATGGATTGTGATAAAGAAAAATAGTTTTAGAAAAAAATGAGATATTAAAAAGACAAGGAGAATCAAGAAATGATGGTCACAAAAAGGAATTTCAAAATCCACCATCTTAGAAGTGGTCTAGGTAGTGAGATATAATATATAAATATCTTTAGGGAATGGTTAAGGTCTAGGGAATGAAAGATTTGGATTGTGAAGAGGTTAATGAAATGGGATGCCAGAATATTTAAACAGACACTAGTTTGTATATAAAGGTTTCCAGATATAAGAGGAAATAGATAGAGAGGAAAATGGATCTATAAACTGAATTCCTTAAGAAGGAAGTTGAATGACTTGAATGACAAAAGATCACAGCAATAAGAATATGAAGATCCTGGAAGAAAGGGTCAGGGAAAGAATCAGGAAAAGCTAGCTAATACCATGTAATTCACAATTTCCAATTCTTTGCCACAACAAAAAGAACTGCTATAAACATTTTTGTTCAAATAGATCCTTACCTGTTTTTTTAATAATCTTTTTGGTATACAGACTTAGTAATGCTCCTACTGGGTCAAAGTTTTGCTTGCTCATACTGGTCAAAGTTTTGCTTGGTTTTACATCCCTCTCAACTCATTTCTACTTGCTTTCCAGAATAATTGGTTAAGTTCGCTACTCTACCAATGATGTATTAATGTTCCATTTATTTCCACATTTTTTCCAACATTTGTCATTTTTCTTTTTTTGTCATAAAGATGGTATCTCAAAGTTGTTAGGGCACTTTTTCATATGAATAGAAAACAGTTTTGATTTCTTCATCTGTTTATATATTTAGGGAAATGATTTATAATTATGTACATTTGATTCAGTTTTATATATCTGTGAAATGAGTCCAGTTTTCCAGTTTTTCCAGCATTTTTGGTCAAATAGTGAGTTTTTCTAACAATACCTTGAACTTTAGGGTTCATCAAACACAAATTACTAAGGCCACTACCAGATTGTGTTGATGATTACTTCTTTATAATATAGTTTGAGATTTGGTACACCTAAGCCATCTTCCTTCACTTTTTAAATTGAATCTATTGACATTCTTAACCATTTGTTCTTCTAATTGAATTTTGTTATTATTTTCTCTAGCTCCATAAAATAAGTTTTGGTAGTTTGGTGTGACACTAAATAAGAAGAACTGTTTAGAATTGTCACTTTTATCGTATTGACACATCACCCAAGATTTTAGACATGTTGTGCTTTATTTTCTAGCCAAGCAAAGGACACATGAATTCAAAGCAAAAACCATTTTAGTAGAATAATGAGATGAATGACTAGGAAGATTTCATCTATACACACAGTAATACCACACAATCACTCTGGATAGAGGGGACACAAATAAGATGGGGCACAAACATGTCCAGATAATTCATACCTTAAACATATTATTCATAATTGTTAATATTGTCTGGTGATATTCTCAAAAAAGCTGTTTTTACTACTAAGTTATGATCCTTTTCTTTTCCACTATTATTCTTTGTGAGGTTTCTCTGCTTCCTTGCTGCTAAATTGTCCCTGTAGTTAGTAGCTGTTGCTATGTCTGCTGAAGGTCTTTGCTATCATCTGCCTGTCTTCATTTCAACTACATAACCCCTAAATGCTATCCACACCAATTTTTATTTGTTGTTGTGGTTGTTTTTTTTGTTTGTGATGCAAACCCCAAGCCAAACATTCAACCAACAAGACAAAAAAAACTTTAGCAACTTTTTAAGTCTGCCTTCTAAAATCATTTCCTCTTATCTGGTTCAAATTTCATAACTCAAACTCTACTTTTCTTGTTCTAGTGCCTAGCAACAATAAAATCAATAGTTTCATTACAGTTGTTTTTACTTTGAAGTGCTTCAAATTTTTCAAGGAATAATTCATTCTCCTTCCCTGCCTAGAGAGTGTTGAGGCCTTTTTCCAACTACTGTACCTTCTACTCTACAGGAAGAACAAATTTTATTTTGTGAAAATACAGCAGCTATGTGGTATGGACAGAAATTTATATTACATATTTTAAATCACTACAAATTTCTCCCTTTCTCATGTACTTGATGGAAGTTAAATATACATTTGACGTTATTATTAAGATAATATTCAATCATTTTTTTCTCTAATCACCTGTTTATACTCTTTCAACTGCCATGATATAGTTGATTCATATACCCCTCTTTCCAGGAACCATTTATTCCTGGCTCCTTTCTGGCTCCATCCTAATTTACTCATATGCTGAGATACTGAATGGCATTAACCTTGATCAACATCACCTATGCCTCATATCCAGACCAATGAAATAGGTTACCTTGCATTTCACACAAAAAAGAGATAATTACCTATATGCAAGAATAAAACAACCATACTGTCTTTAGCTCATCCACCTTGAAATTCAACTTAATTCTAGCAACTCACTATTGTTAGGTTTACATACATTCAAATCTTCACCAAATAAAATGAGCTCTATTATCTCTTGTATTTATGTCATCCCTACCCTTGTGTTAACTAAAAAGATTTCATGGTAATCTAATTAATAGTGGATACTTATTTCTATATGAATCTAATCCTTCCTTGCCACAACATTTTCACAGTTTCACTGATCAGGCCCTATCAGGTCATTTCTAACTCAAGAGATAAACTCCTCCAGCAAGGAGTCTGTCTGTGAGACATATGGATCAAAGTCATCAAATAGCATTAAAACCCCAGAATAATCAATCTGGCTAAATTGGTAGTTTTATTCTCTCGAGGGCACCTTGTTGCACCTGTAATGTCAATGTTGAGCAATTCTAACTGACTTGATAATGTCTGGTAAGCCTCAGTATTTATATTCATAGCTTTCTTGCTGAAAATTTATAGATTTTGGGAGTTATAATCATTATTTTCAAACTCTTCTTGTTTTGTGGCTTATTCCATACTACCTACAATCAACCCCATGTCTCCTTCATCCTCAAAAAAAAAAATCCTCACTTGATCCTTCCATTTCCAATATCATCTTATACTCCTTTTGCTCTTTCTGGATAACTCCTTGAAAAAAACTACAAAAGGGATCTTCACTTTCTCTCCTCTCACTCTCTTTTTAATCTTTATAATCTGGCTTCCATCTTCATCATTCTACAAAAACTGTTCTCTCAAAGTTACCAGTGATCTCTTACTTGCCAAATCAAATGGTCTTTTCTCAATCTTCAATTTCCTTGACTTCTCTGCAGCATTTGTTATGGGTAATCACTTTATCTTCCTTGATGCTCTCTTTCCTGTATGTTGTTGAGAAGCCAATCTCTTTTCAATCTCCTATTACCTATTGGACAATTCCTTCCCT
Source organism: Sarcophilus harrisii (assembly GCF_902635505.1). Lineage (NCBI taxonomy): Eukaryota > Metazoa > Chordata > Mammalia > Dasyuromorphia > Dasyuridae > Sarcophilus > Sarcophilus harrisii. Next base: position 388,792,700 of record NC_045426.1, read on the forward strand.
ATCTCCTTTGTTAGATAGTCTTCCAGATCATGATTCTGCATTCTGACCTGGTCCTTTTCTCTACTGTTCTATACTACTTCATTTGTTATTTTTTGTTAATTCTCAGAGATTTATACACCATTTTTATGTTAATGATTCTCAAATCTCCCTATAATGTTTTAACCTCTCTGCTAACCTCTTATATATCATATCTCCAACTTCCTTTCAGATACTATACACTGGATATTTAGTAGATATCTTAAATTCAACATATTCAAAAATCAAAGACATTGTCTTTTCCCCTAATTCTTTTTCTCTCCTTCCACACCATCCTCCCATTTCCTAGGTTGGCAATTTAGGTATCATCTATGGCTCCTCACTATCTTTCATTCCCCACATTTAATCTGTTCTCAGGGCTTGTTGATTTCTCTTTTTCAACGTCTTCTGGATATACCCTCTTCTCTCCTCTGACTCATTCTTTGCCTATTTTTCCAAATCGTTTATATAGTACTGGAATTAATTATTCTATAAATATTTGGTAGCATTCACTTGTAAATTCACCTGGACCTATATTTTTTCTTAGGAAGTCCATTTATAGCTTCTTCAAAGGAAAGATTTTTTGAAGATGAGGTTTTAGTTGAGACTGAAAGGAAGGCAATAGGCAGAGATGAGAAAGGGAAAAAAAATTCCAGGTATGAAGAATGTCTAAGGGAAATGCCCAGAACTGAGAGAAGAGGTATGGAGAAGCAAAGAGGCATTGGAGACATAAGCAAAAAATCAATCCTATCAAATTCTACTTATGATAAAATGTCATGTTGATATCTAAACAAGGAAAAGACAAAACAGAGAAAGAAAATTATAAACCAATTTCTTTAATGAATATAGATGCAAATCCAAAAGGTTGCATATTCAAAAGTTCTGATAAAGGCCTCATTTCTAAAATATCTAGAGAATTGACTCAAATTTATGAGAATTCAAGGCATTCTCCAATTGATATATGGTCAAGGGATACAAACAAACAATTTTCAGATGAAGAAATTAAAACTATTTCTAATCATATGAAAAGGTGCTCCAAATCACTATTGATCAGAGAAATGCAAATTAAGGCAACTCTGAGATACCACTACACATTTCTCAGATTGTCTAAGACTATAGAAAAAGATCATGACAAATATTGAAGGGAATGTGGGAAAACTGTGGTATTGATACATTGTTGATGGAAATATGAATGAATTCAACCATTCTGGAGAGCAATTTGGAACTATGCTCAAAAAGTTATCGAACTGTGCATACCCTTTGACCCAGCAGTGTTTCAACTGGACTTATAACCCAAAAAGATCTTAAAAGAGGGAAAGGGACTCATATGTGCAAAAATGTTTGTGGCAGCCTTTCTTGTAGTAGCAAGAAACTGGAAACTGAATGGATGCCCACCAGTTGGGGAATGGCTAAATAAAATATGATATATGAATGTTATGGAATATTATTGTTCTGTAAGAAATGACCAGCAGGATGATTTCAGAGAGGCCTGGAGAGACTTACATGAACTGATGCTAAGTGAAGTGAGCAGAACCAGGAGATCATTATACATGGCAACAACATGATTATACAGTGATCAATTCTGATAGACATGGCTCTCTTCAACAATGAGATGATTCAAACTAGTTCCAATTGTTCAGTGATGAAGAGAGCCATCTATACCCAGAGAGAGGACCGTGGGAACTGAATGTAGTTCACAACATAGCATTTTCTCTCTTTTCATTGTTGCTTGCTTGCATTTTATTCTGTTGCTGCTTTTTTTTTTTTACTGATTTGATTTGATTTTTCTTGTGCAGCACAATAATTGTATAAATATGTATGCATATATTGGATTTAACATGTATTTCTACCATGTTTAACATATATTGGACTTCTTGCCATCTAGGGAAGGGCGTGGAGGAAAGAAGGGAAAATTGGAACACAAGATTTTGCAAGGGCTACTGTTAAAGAATTGTCCATGCATATGTTTTGGAAAATAAAAAAAAAAAGATTAATTTTTTTAAAATGTTGAAAACTATCTTCATATGTAATTGGAAAAAGAAAATGCTTTTTTTTTAAAAAAATCCTTTTCTAATCCATTTAATTTTCATTAAAGCTTTTTATTTTGAAAAGATATGCACAGATAATTTTTCATTATTGATCCTTGCATAACCTTGTGTTCCAAAATTTCCCCTCCTTTCCCCACCCCTTCCCCTAGATGGAAAGCAATCCAATATATGTTAAATCCAATATATGTAAATATATTTATACAATTATCTTGCTGCACAAGAAAAATCAGATCAAAAAGAAAAGAAAATGAATAAGAAAACAAAATTTAAGCAAACAGCAACAAAAAGAGTGAGAATATTATTATGATCCACACTCAGTTCCCACAGTCCTCTCTGGGTGTAGATGGCTGTCTTCATCACAAAATTATCGAAACTGGCCTTGATCATCTCATTATTTTCCAACTCATTTTAACTGTAGGGCCTTTCCTCCTTTAATTATTTTCCATTTACCATGTAATTTACTTATTGTATCCTTCATTAGATGTAAGCTCCTTGAAGGAAGGGACTATCCTTTGCTTCTTGCTTAGCTTGCTTAGCTCACTTCTTGGAAAATAGTTTGATTTAATAAATATCTGTTGATTTACTGACTGATTATATATAAAAGTAAAACTCTTGGGATGGGAAGCATAATCAATTGACTCTACTACAAATGAATAAATAGTATTATATGAACAGTGCCATATAACTTTATGGTACTTTAGTATCAAAAAGCATATATAAAATAAAAGTGTACAAACATTTTCTTCCACACATATTTGCCAAGCACCTACTATGTATAAATACTACAAATTTAAAAAGTAAACAGAGTTGCTTGTGGCAGAAATCTAGGTAGAGTACTCTGGGAAATATTGAGGAGAGAAAGGATATTAACAACTAGAGGAATAAAAGGAAGATTACCTGAAGAGGGGAAATATGATCAAAGAGCATTCACAACCTGACTGCTTTTTGGACATAGTTCCCTACTTTGCAGGGAAAAAATATTCTGAAAAATTGAAAGCTGAATAAACAAGGAAGGTATTCCATTTATGGAAAAGGGACTGTATACATGCATGGAAATGGCAGCTGGTATTTCTAATCTGGAAAATAACTAATAGTCCAAGGTGATAGATATAAAATTTATTAATAATATTAATAAAGTTTGCAAAGTTTTGTATATATTATTTTATTTGACCCTCATCAATGAGATGATCAAAACCCAATAAGATTAAAGTACCCTGTAAAAAAGAAAAAATGTTTAATAAATAAGAAAAGTTGGTTGGATCCAGATTGAGGAGAGCTGGAAATTGGCAGACCTAGCAGTTAGGATTTTATCTTTTAAATCAATCAATAACAGCTAAATGTATTTCACCATGCATCCTGAGGGACATGATCAAGGGTCTGTTTTATGGAAATTATTTTGCTAATTGCATAAAGTTAGGATTAGAGAGATTAGAGACAGATAGGCAATTAGAAAGTTATTATAACAGGTGAGAAGTTATGGAAACTTGAACTAGCTACTGCCCTTTTGTGTAGAAAGAAAAAAGAAATAGAGAAGTATTATAAATGGAGGGTGAAAACTTAAGCTGAAAGGAAAAATAAAAATCACTGAAATATGGGACCTTAGTGATGAGAGGATCTTGAGACCTTTATGAAAAATAGGGAAGATTAAAGGAAAAGAATTTAAGGAATAAGACATTGAATTTTGGACATATAGGGCTTGAGGTACATATCAGTAGTATATTCAAATGATGATGAATCCATAGTGAACCCAATAAGCAGAATTGTATGACTTCCTCCGTCAATGATTATGGTAGAAAGAGTAGGAAAGGAAAAAGGCTTATGATGAAGATAACCCCAAAAATGAGAATACAAAAGCTATACATCATAGAAGGATGAGAGAAGACATTCAGATGTGAAAGACAACGCTTTTTTTTTTTTTAATGAACTTGACAAGTATCAATCAATATGCACATTTCTGTAAGTAGTCAGAGGTGGGTTTTAGAAGTGTTTAGATTAGCAGAAACATAGCTGCACCCACTTGGAAGGTTCCCAGATTTGTGTTAGCAGAGTCATTCTTTTCAAAATTTTCCTTCAGCCCCAAGAGAATGGCTTTCTATTATTCAGTGTTCACTCCATCCTTCTGTCAGAGTTAGATGGAAACATTGACTATTGGGATAGTACAAACTGGAGAGTAAAATTGCCTAAGGTGTTTGACTCTGAGGAAACTATCTTCTGGTTTTAGCTTATACAGCCATCTTCAATCATTTAAAATCAGCGGGTCTGGAATTTCCTAGAAATAATTCACATTATTTATTATCCCTTTTATGAGATTTTTAAAACAAAATAATCATCAATATCCATTAAATTCTTTCTCATTCAAATCAAGTCCCTAGTTGAAATAGAATCCTAGTGCTTTAGATAAAAGGTCCCAAACTCTCTCCCTATCTGTACATATAACAGTCCATCTATTTTACCTTTCTGTGCATCCCTACCTAAGGAAAAAAAACCACAAACAGTTAAAATTGATCCTCTATTTAGCTGGCTTTGGTATTAATTAAAGAAGCACGTTAAAAAAACTCTCAGATTACATTTCTGTTTTTGTTATAAAGGAGAGAGAAAAGGACAAAGAGCCACTTCTCCATCTGCCATGAATTTTTTGATCTTAAAAAAGTTTCTACTTATTGGATATATCTTATGATCTGGTATCAGCTATCCTCTGTGGCTTAATATATTCAGAGCACTGCTGAGCAGGGAAGCCCTGTTACACTTAGTACCAGTCAGGCCTTGTCTCTAGTCTGCATAGCTAACTTTTATCATCTTTCTTCAGGAACCTCACCAACAGACGTGATCATGCTATAGATATATGAAGGCTACTGGCACCCAACTATATGCCTCAATACTTCTAGTCCATAGTAGGGGGGCAGCTAGATGGTGCACCAGCCCTGAAATCAGGAAGACTTGAGTTCAAATCCAACCTCAGATACTTAATATTTCCAAGCTATGTGGATCTGGAGTAAGTCAATTTAACCTCAATTGCCTCAGCAAAAAAAGGAAAAAAAAAGTAAAATAATCATAAAAGAAGTCTACAGTAGTCCTTTTTTCTGAAGATAGTTGAGGTAGAATAAACATGAGGGTCCCTGCACTGCCAGAGTCAGGATTTTTTAAGGATTATCAACATTATTTATGAGAAAGGTAGGTAAATTTGGGGTATATTCTAGAGGAACTGTTAAATTATTGATCCAATTAATTGGGGAAGGGCTGAATAAACTGTGGTATGTTATTATGATGGAAGATTTTTGTTCTATAAGAAATGATGAACAGAATGCTCTCAAAAAAAACAAAACAAAACTGGAAAGTCCTCCATGCAAGTAAAATGTACTGTGTACAAAGTAATTGTAATGTTGTGGGATGATCATCTGTGAATGACTTTGCTATTCTAAGCAAAATCCAAGATGATTCTGAAGAAATTATGATGAAAAATGTTATCCATACTTAGAGAAATAACTAGTTGTGTCTGAGTACAGATTGAAGCATTTTTTTTTTACTTTATTTTTCCTGAGTTTTGTTTTTTTTTTGGGGGGGGGAATCTATGTTTTTTTTTTTTTCCCACAATATGACTTCTATGGAAATTTTTTTTTTAACTTTACATGTACCTTCTCAATGGGGTTAGGGGAAGGAGGAAGAAAAGAATATGAAAATTGTTTTATCTATAACTGGAAAAAATAAAACATCAAAAAATAAAAATGAAATAAAATATTGATCTGAATTTTAAATTACTTTCTATTTGTTCAATAAATTCAACAAACATTTATTGAATACCTACTATATGTAAGGTAAATGAATGATGATGTAAAGACATAATAAAATATTTGTTAAATAGTTTTGTAAATTACAATGTTCTTAGAGAGTAGGTTATTTTTCTTTTTTTAGAACAAAAACCCCATATTGTTGGTATCATAGATCTATGAATCTTTAAGGATAAATTTTAATTGGTTAATAAACATAGGATGGCAACCTGGTAATAGTGAATACCATTTTTTAAAGGGAAATGGCAGCATAGAGAATATTTAGTTAAATATAACTCACTAGGATTATGTTGTTTGGACAGTCCAACAAGATGGTCAATCAGTATAATCACTGTATCAATCAGTATCAATCACAGTATAACCACCACAAATGGACCATCATCTTGACCCAAAATTAAATATCAGAATGAAACAGTACTGAATTGAATTACAAATGTTTAAATGATTTTGTTTCTTCTTAAAACTAAGATCCACTGGTTTTTTTTTTCCAATGTCAATATCTTCCCTACTATATTGCTACAAATGATGTAATATTACAATCACCAAAGAATTAAAGTTGAGGGTTATTCAAGGGCCAATGGAGTGATGGATGGTGAGCATGAGAAAGATCAGCATATTATCAAGGACATATTTCTCAAGAAAAGTAGCATAAAACATGCCATGTAGAGAAATTGGACTTATTCTCAAGGTCTAAACTTTGACATGATAGTTTGAGAAAACAAAATCTGGATAATTAGCACATCAACAGCCTTAACAAAGTAATTCTGCTTCTAAGAAAGAACTGATGAAATTCTTGGGAACAGGTCAGCAGGGCTGTCAGGAAGTAAGAGGAAGCTAAGCAGAGCAAAGTCTAATTCCTATAGATATTTTTTGGGTTCAAGAGTTATTTTTAAACCTTTGTAATCTTGTATGCTTTCCCCTGCCATCCTTTTTCTATTATTGCATTTTCTTCATATCTAGTTTGTATAATTTAGTGTAAACATTTTTTTTTTTAAATAGAAAATCTGAGTTTTCAAGTGATCACAGTAAGGGATTAAAAAAAGATCTGTTCTGTACTTGGAACCAGCCCAATTTATAGCAGAAAATAAGAAAAATGGGGACATTAATGAGCTTTGTTAATGTTCTTGGGCATTCTAGTAAAGAGTAATGTTCCAGAGAGCAGCATAGTACTGATACTCAAGTAATGATAGTAGAGTACATATTTTAGCACATATTTAGGGCTATGATTGCATAATAGCTAGCATCTAGAAGCATCAGATTCAGAGACTCAGAAATTTCTGAATAATTTTTAAACATTTGCTATACAGATATACACATATGTTATATACACAAATACAACATGCATATAAGGAAAATGTATGTATGTGTGTCCATATATTTATACATTTAATTTTTTTCACATGCTTTCTTATTATAAACATCTGCAAATTTAACTCCTTGGTAAATGTTTAATTATAGATGAACAAATGCTACTTTTAGATATTAACCATCTGATTTTGATGGATATTGTGCATTCCTAAGTGAAATCTGGGAAATAGGACTTCAATATAGAGCCTGTCCGTGTATAATATAAATAAGCCAATAATATGGCATGTTAATTTTTAAATACATAGCTCACATTGACACTTATAGTCTGTTTGTCAATAACATGCAGATTAAGTGTTCCTAAGAATATACATTGACATGTAAGACAGCATGAGCTCAGAATGAGTCATTTGAACATAATATAGTAATGATGTATGGATTTGATATGGCTTATGTACTCCTGTTACAATGTTTTGTTTTGTTTAATTTCCATCCCCGGAAACAATTTAAACAAAGACCATTAATGATTTTTTTCCCTTTCTTAATTTTAAAAATACATTCTGCTATAAACTAGTAGCAGGCAGATTCAGAAAAATAGCTTTTTATATGCATATGAGAATCTCATTTTCAAGTTTATATGGTCTAACCCAAACTTGGAGAAGTTAATTGTACTTCAGATCTTGTAAAAACTGTTTTCCCCGCCTTAGGAGAGTTTTATCATTTGATCATGTATTGCTGAAATTTTAAAAATAAGTTTATCTCTGACATTTTAATGTTGTCTTTAAGTCAAATAATTGTTTTGTTTGTGCTTTCATTATGTTTTCTGAATTCTTGATCTATCTTCTCTTTCTGGGAGGTAGTCCACAATATACTGTGTAATAATAATAGTCTATTGTCCACAATATACTGTGTAATAATAATAGTCTATTATACATTATGGTTTCCCTCCCAATTTTAACTCCATTGATCCTTACTGAAATGTTCTATGCCAGGTTTCCCTCATGATTTATGGATTTCTTTAAATGATTATGGCAGCCCATTATGGGATTTAATTAGTATTTATAAGAGCATTTTTAGGACAATTCATTGACTAAAAGCTACTTTATATGAAAGACATTGTAAGCCTTCATGCCCACTTGCTATAAGTTACAGTAGAAATACTGTTTCTATCAGAAATAATCTACTTTTGTCTTATAAGTGGTAATAAGAGAATTCCTAATAATGACTAACATGAGATAGCAGATATCCCTACTGCAAATATTTACAAATGTGCCTTTCAAATAGGCAATCAAGGCATGACTGGTACACTCATAAAATGTGCAGATGACACAAAACTAGAAGGGACAGCTATCACAGTGGAATATAAATTTGGAACCCCCCCCAAAAAAAAATAAAACCCTAACCTGCTAGAATAATGGATTGAATCTAATTAGATTAAATTCAATAGAGATAAAAGCAATTTCTTCACTTGGAAATAAAAAAATCAATTCTACAAATATAAGCTTGGGGAGGCATGAGTAGGTAGATAGCAATTGTTCTAAAAATTTGAGAATTTCAACAGCATGATATATTAGCCAAAAATGTTTGGCAAGTATGTGGTGCATTGGAAAAGCCAAAGTTTCCAGGAACATTGAGCTAATAATCCCATTGCTCTCTGATCTTGTCAGACATCATCCACAGTAGTAAGTCCTTATATCAAAAAACTTCCTAATTGTTGTTCTTCTTGTTTCATTGTTTCAGCCAGGTCAATTCTTTCTGACTCCATTTGGGGTATCCTTGGCAAAGATATTGGAATGGTTCGCTGTTTTCTTCTCTAACTCATCTTTGAGTTATCGAAAAAGTTCAACGAACTGCTTCAAAAGATGCTAGGATGAAGATTTTTCCTCTTTGGAAGTATTCAATGAGTGACAGGAAAATGACTTGTCAAGTAAATTAGAATGGAAATTGTTTCATGTATAAGTTGGAGAAGACAGCCACTGAAGTCTCTTCTGATTCTATAATTCTGTAGTTCCATTATCTTGATCTAAGCATTATGATAGCAGAGATCCATTAGACTCAACCTGTTCCTGAATATCTCCACAATATTGATAAGGAAAAAAAAAAACACATCACCACCACTAACCCACCATACCGCTACCAATAACAACCAAAAACAAAAACAAAAAACCTCTCTAGGGATTTTTCCTAAGAAAATTTAAAAAACTCAGGCTTAAAAATTCTGCAAAAGTCAAGTTGTATTTATGTATAGCTTCTAGCATTATTCTATTTCTTGAGTAGTTACCATCTAGTTTTCCTATTATAATCTATATCATAGTCAGCACAGGTAGAGGCTTGTTCTAGATCAAGTCTTTATTGTCTACTGCCACATAAGTTGAAAATCTCAAAAATGTTCTTCTGTATATAAAAATTAAGCCAATAAGCATCTTTTCCTCTAGGTACTTCATAGTATTTTTTTTCCCAAACTTGTTAGACAGATGTAGTTATTGTTCAGTCATTTTTCAATTGTATCCAACTCTTCATAATCCCATTAGGCTTTTTATTTTCTTAGCAAAGATACTTGAGTGGTTTGCTATTTCATTCTCCAGATCATTTTGTAGATGAGGAACTGAGGCAAACAAGGTTAAATGACTTGTCCAGAAGAACAGTTAGAAAGTGTCTAAGGCTAGATTTGAACTCAGGAAAATAAGTATTCCTGAATTCAAGCCCAACATGCTTTTCATTGTAATATCTAGCTACCCTGTCAGATGTGGAGGAAAGAACTAAATAGGATCCTTTCCCCATAAGACTTGTACTATTTTTATCAGACCATCAACATTGGTATGTGCAAAGAGGTAGTCTCCATTCAAGGTGATAATTTTTCAGAACACTGAGGGAAATTTGCCAAATAGTCTTTAGAGACACCCACCACAGAAATATGTTTGTCATTATGATCTTCTAAAATTCTTCTATAGTCCTGTGCTGAACAAGGCATGTCTTCTTTGTTTCTTCAGACAGCTCACAATTCCATCAGCTTTTGGAAAGTGAAGAGAGGTATCTTCTCCTTCATCATATCTAAATCTATTCAAGGTGAGCTTAAAACTGATTCTGTATTTATTGACATTTGGAGTTAGGAATAGAAATCAACCTCTGTTAAAATGACTATTAATTTTATCTTGATTGCTACAACTTCATATTCTGGGATCATCTCACTGTGTCCATACCAACCTATAAAGAACTTCATCAACAGAAAATGGACCCTTTCATTCATATTGGTGACACATATTCAAAGTTGTGTTCTGTAAAGTCCACTACATCACAGGTCATGTCAGTTGTGGGACAGTTAACAGTCAGGAGTCAGAGAGCAACGTAAAGAAGAATGACATGGCAGTAGGTTATGATGCCTAAGGAAGTTGGTTCAAGGCAGTCAATGCAGATCAAGCATTGTCACAGCTGCTTGTTCATACTTTCTTTTGTTTCATGATATTTACACTCTTTTTATTTTGGTTATTATAAACCAAACCAAAATATTACTCTGAGATAGTTTCCTTACCTACACATGTGCATTAAATAAAATGCAAAAGACAATTAATAATCAGCATATTAACACTTTAAGACTGGCAAAATGTATTATTCCATCTGATCCTCACAATAATCCTGAGGTGGCTTCTATAGGCAATGTATTCATTTTCTATATAAGGGAACTGCAACTCAAAAAAGTTAACTGACTTGTCCATGGCCACATGGTTAGTTGTGGCCCTTTGTGCTCAAAGAAGACCAAAATGGCATCACTATGTTAGGATCAAGTTATAGTGTGTCTGACTCTGCTTGATCAGACCAGTACTAACTTAGGCTCTATCACAGGCTAGGCACAAATAGTCCATATGAACATTTAGAGTGGGCTTGTCTCTAAATTTATACATTTCATATTTCATTTGGCATTCAAACAATCAGGGCAGCTCATTTGAGTTGTCCTTGCTGCACTTTTGAATACTTGGCGGTTCATTTTTTATCTCACACTTTATCTTGCCAAGTGAGCTTCAAAGTTTTCCTAAGACAATTCCGATAGAGGTAAATTTTTTATCTAAATTTTACCAACTCCACATCTCCCAGAAGCTAAATGTTATAGTGGATAGTTCCAGGCTTGGAATTAGAAATATTTACTTTTCTGAGTTCAAATCTGGCCTCATACACTTAAAATCTGTGTGACCCTAGGCAAGTCAATCAATGCTGTTTACCTCAGTTCTTCATTTGTAAAATGAGCTGGAGAAAGAAGAAAACCTTGAAAAGGGGTCATAAAGAGTTGGAC